>NW_021680485.1:204964-214921 GCF_001412515.2 Diachasma alloeum
ACGAGAAGTTCCAGTAAATCTTACACCTCTCGTTCACGACAACGGACTCAATATCTCCTGGAGCGTAAGGCAGCACCGGCGTCCTGTCTATCCCATAAGAATGCCGCAAATGATGATACAGCACTCTCAAAGCCGCATTATGACGGTAGATATAACTCGTGATTGCATAAGTCGGACAAGCCGACAAAAGATGCATCAGAGTTTCCGGGGATTGCTTGCAAATCCGACATCGAGTATCCGGAACGTGCACCCCCATAACACGACTTCGATAGACAAGAGTGCTTATCACGCCATCCTGACATGCGCAGATGAAACCCTCAGTTTCGGACATCAAGCCAGCTGACTTCAAGAAGGCGAATGTCAGCTGGACGGAAAGACCCTGCTCTTCCACATGGCGGAAGAATATACCATGCACGGGCCTATCAACGTGCTGGCGGAGCAAGGTGGACTGCTCCGCCGCCTTCATGGTCGCTCTACGCCGAGGTTTGGCCATGGTGGCTAATGAATCACTAGCTAACTGGCCATCCCGGCCCTGACGAAATTCCAAACCAAGGGAAGCCGCTGCCGTATCCGCTGCCTTGTATAGAAAGCCTTGAACCCCATGGAGCTCATGATCATGCACGAACTCCAAGTGTGGATCCAAGCCATTCATGACGTCACAAGCTAAACCGAGGACTAGACGATCATGAAGAGCCTCCAAACTGAGAAGTCCTCGTCCTCCACACTCTCGCGGAAAATACAACCGCAGAGTCGAAGAACGTGGATGGAGACTCCTATGAATGTTCATCAGCTTGCGGGTATCTCTGTCCAGCTGCTCCAGCTCAAATCTACTCCATTTGAGAACACCAAAGGAGTAAAGAAGCACCGGGACAGCGAACATGTTCGTTGCTGCGACTTTATTCTTGCCGGAAAGTTCGGACTTCCAAACTTTCCTGAGCCGCCGCCGATATTCCTCGTGAAGAGTCTCTTTCACTTCCACAGTTTCCACTACCGAACGCTGATTGAAGCCAAGATATCGATACGACTCTTCGGCGCCAAGATGATGTATGACGCTTCCATCCACAAGCTGAAGATCATCCACCTCGCCACCAACCTTGCCCCTCTTCATATGGAAGACGGCGCACTTGTCCAATCCGAAACTCATGCCGACCGCACGTGAATACATTGCGACAGTATCAAGCTGAAGCTTGAGTTGCCGCTCTCCTGAGGCAAATAACTTCAGGTCATCCATGTAAAACACATGACTGACCTGATGCCTCCTATCACCGGGTTTTACGGCTTGGTAGCCTCCAACACAACCCAGCGCAACAGATAGCCGCATTAGTGAGATGCAAAATAATAGAGGACTCAGAGTATCACCCTGAAAAACTCCTCTCCTATACTGCACCACCCTCGAAGTCAGCTTACCCTCACCAGATGTTATGGTGAAGCGCGTTCTCTAAAGTGGTGCAAGATCTTTGATACACCTCACTATGTGGTCCTCTACCACAAGGCAATGCAATAGGAGGAAAATGAGTTCATGACTCGTGCTATCGAATGCCTTGCAATAGTCGACCCAGGCAACTGACAAATTGCGATGATACTGCCTCGAATCGCGCAATACGCAGCGATCGACAAGCAGACCTTCCTTGCAACCTGACAGTCCCCGCTTCACTCCTCGCTGTTCATGTATCTGCTGCCACACTGGTTGTATATCATGGAGGATACGCTCATTCAGGATACCGGTGAAGAGCTTATAAAGTGTATTCAAACACGTGATCGGCCGATAGTTCGCCGGATTGGACAAGTCTCCCTTCTTGGGAAGCAACACAGTTCAACACTACTCTACCAACCACTCAGGAATAAGCTCACTACCATCGAGAAATGCCGTGAATATCCACCAAAAGGCGTTAATGCCATCAGGACCCGGAGCGACGTGGTTCTTCATACCTCCNATCATGGAGGATACGCTCATTCAGGATACCGGTGAAGAGCTTATAAAGTGTATTCAAACACGTGATCGGCCGATAGTTCGCCGGATTGGACAAGTCTCCCTTCTTGGGAAGCAACACAGTTCAACACTACTCTACCAACCACTCAGGAATAAGCTCACTACCATCGAGAAATGCCGTGAATATCCACCAAAAGGCGTTAATGCCATCAGGACCCGGAGCGGCGTGGTTCTTCATACCTCCTAAAGTAGATCGAACCTCTTCCTGAGTGATTCGCGAGAATTCCGCGGGCTGCCGACGATGTACACGACAAAACGCGCGAAACTCCTTGAGGGCTGGAGTCTCCACCATGAGATTGGGGGCCTGACCGTAAAGACCCCCCCACAACTCTTCAACCCGCTCGACTGAATCTTATCCGGTGCAGGCGCGGGTGGATCGAACCAGCGATTGGGGTCGGAGTGGAAGATAGAATTGTCGACCACTCGTCGCAACCACTTCTCTAGAGACCGTTTCGTAGTCCCCAGAACGCGCACCTTCTTAACAAATCTCTTCTTAATCATGAGGAGGACTTGTTTATTCAGTGTGTGATGGTGGTATCGCAAATTCGCAGATATACTGCGAATGCGGGCCGTGAAAGCCCTACCACTGTTGACAAAGTCCATCACACACTGAATGCGCGACGCTTGCTTCCTTGCCTCTTCGATCTTACCCTGGATCTGTGCGATGCGTCTCCTCATTTTCCCCTCAAATGACCCCACTCTTGGGGTTCGAGGCTTCAGACGGAGAGCCGCATCATATACAGTCCAGTTCAGGTCGAGCAAATTGATGTCCGGTGAGAGCCCCGCTGTCAGAGCCTCATTCTCCACAGCCAGCTGTTGTGGCTGGAGATGAAACTTCCCTGTGACTCTTTCCCGCCTTGTCCCTATCCCTCTCGGAGCCCCCTCAGGTTCCTCATTTCTCTGTTGGGTCGGCTGCTCCGGCTGTGTACCATCTTCTTCCTGAAGAGGAGGAAGGTCCATCAACCCCCGCGGAACGAGCAGTAACTCATATCCTTGGTGATGCAAGCGGCTGACTTGATCTCTCAGATGTTGACTTGAGAAATGCGAGAACTCAGGGTGCATACGGCACCATAAGTCCCGCATTTTCGCCATGTAGCCTACTTGCGCCGGCTCGCTATCCTGCCAACATTGCATGAGGTCCTCCTTGAGTTCCTCCGTCCACCTAATCCTTTGTACAGCCGGGTTGCTACAATTGGATCCAGATCGTTCACCCCTCCTAACTGATCCGCGGTCCCCATCCGAGAGGGACCGATTGTGGGGGGGCTCTGCCGCGGCTCGATGACGGAACCGGGTATAGGTGCCGCCGGGTGGTTAGCCCGACACCACCATGACTATTGCGGATATGCCGGGCGATGGGTTCGCCACACTCCCTACGCCTTATTATTATTATTATTATTATTATTATTATTATTATTGTGATTATTATTATTATTATTATGTTGATGATTTGGTCGTTTTGTCTTCTTTCTGTTCTTCCGTTTCATCACGGATGCTACCGACTCCCGTATCGATGATCATATCCAGCAAACCTTTTCGTCCTGTTTGTCGATGAAGGTTCAAAAGGGTGATCACTGCCTCATTTTTCATAGCACCCACTTGCGTTTGGTGAGCAATATCAAACAAGTCTTCCAACGTGCATCTAAAGGTTGCCTCTCTCGTTTGATATGTGTCGGAATTCTTCTTCTCAGGAGGATATTTGAGATTATCTACGAGTATCTTTTGATACTCGTTCACTAATTTCTCGAGTTTAGCAATCGTGTGGTATTCTTTCATTATCGGAATCCCTGCGTATTCCCAAAACACTATCACCTTTCGCACAACTCGCGTCGCAGCTTCACGGGCTGTGATTTTTGGTCTATAATGTCGGGTATGATGGAAATAACACTCCAATACTTGTTTGTTTGCAGGCAATTGATTGCCAACAATTTCCGATCTCATTTTACCAATTAAAAGAATTTCCGTATCTTTTCGCGTCTCCGGCATTTTCGTATACGTGCTCTCTCGGTGATATAAACACAAAAGAAGCTTGTTGCGATGCTTCCTGTTCAGAAGTTTTTGCTCAACTGCACTTTAGTGAGCACAAGGGAATTGACAGAGGGTATGGAATATTAAGAAACACTAAAATACAGTGATTCGCCTTGCGCTGACCCTTATTCAATATTATTTGTCAATTTCCAATGCAGGTAAATGACTGAACCCCAAGCCATGATTTGTGAATTATAAGAAAAATTCACAATAGAATTCATTCTAAGAATAAAGTGTGTTCGAAATGAATAATTCGTTTATTTAGATTCATATGTTGCAATTCAGTAGTGAAGTGGTCAATCGGTTTAAGTCGACTTAGCTCTTAGATGAATTTTTGGAGAATATCCCGAAACCTATTGACGATGGTGAAATTTTTATAAAAACCTGTTTCATGAATGACTAGGTTTAGGGTGGATGTGGGATGAAAATGTGGAGGGAGACGTTGGGAAAATTACTGATGAGCCGGATTTAAAAAATCACACTTTATTTTGTGGGATAGAACCACTTTGTCAAAATTTATGTACACTCTTTGGTAATATGTAATTTCACTGGTGATAGTTTAATTTCAGTGATGATTGTCTTTGCACGTTAATTTGGTGAGTCACTGAATTTAAACTGAATTTAATCAACAGAGGTGATGTACTGAACAAAGGTATTCAATTTTGAATGCTAATTGACTGAATCGACTTCTCGATATGAACTCTTAATAATGTTGATTAATACTCGTTCATAACTATTCGGTGAATTACTACACGTTGAATTACTCGTTGAGTTCTACTTAATATTTGTGGACTAGCTGAGGGACTACTACTTAGTTGATGTGAACTCGTTGAAATACGAATGGATACTATACGACGTCTACAGGTGATTTGCTCGAGATAGACTTATACGGTGGAAGGCTAGGCCTAAACTGATTCGCGCGTGTTTCGGTGACTTATGACTGATGACCCGAAGGGTCCCGGAGATTTTCGAAGTAGGCCGATGGTCGACCAGAATGTTCTGGAATTTTAGTTGCGTTTCAAACAAACTTTTTCTATAGATCTCGTTTCGCTCTACAAAAACGGTTTTTATCAAAATTCTGCTATCTAGCTTAGATTCTGAGATATTATCAAAAAAACTAGGGCTGGACTAAAATTGACTTGAACCGATTGACCACTTCGCTACTGAATTATCCTTTTTTATGCATATTTGTCAGTCTGGATTGTCAAAATTATTCCTAGATTTGAAAACAAAATTTTAAAATTCATTTAAATTATTTTTGGGCAAATGGAAAGATTCTCAAATGCCTCACTCCCCGTGGTTGGGAGGACGGACGACGATAGCCCTATGATTTATGGCTTAAGCCTAGCACACGGTCTTGGGTGGACACTTGTGACCTCCGAGAAGACCGTCATAAAATCATTTGACTTTTCGCCAAACTACTCAGCTATGAACTGGGAGTGGGTCAAATATTTTCTTAAATTTTGAAATGCTGTTGAGGCCTGTTAGAAGCGTTTTTAAAATTTGAAAAAATTCACATCGCTTCTTCATATCATGAACTATCGTTTTGAGACAGGAGAAGAGTGAAATTGGGAAATATATATTTCGTGGGCCACTCTAATACACACGTATTAAAGATTATGTCCCTTAGTACCTGAGATATCTTCTAAATTCAGATTTTGATTTATTCTATGACTTTCGACTTTGTTTTCTTGGCTTCTGTTAGTTGGATCTTTCAATTCAGCTATTAAAATTTTTATTTGACTTTTGTGACTTCATTTTGATTTTATTTTAATATCAAAATTTTTTATTTTATCTGACGAATGTGATGATTGTAAATAATTTCTAGTCTGAATAATTTTTGAACAATCAGATTAATCGAAAAGGGGTTTTGAATGATTTTTTTTGTTCTGTATCGAGTTTCTTTCATTTTATCAAATATTGCGAATTCCCCAACCATTATCGTTTCGTTATTTTTCGTTAACCCAGTCACATCTTTAGTCTAAGCTCTTTCAGTGACCAATAACACGCATCTCATATTGGAGCTTGGGACTAGTTAAGAATTTTCGTTTCGTTCGTTCCAGTGGTCGTTCTAGTAAAAACGACCTGGCGCCCAACATTTTGTCGTTTCAGAGTCTACTTGAGTGTCAAAGGGCTGCCTAGTGGAGCGAGGGGTTCTGTGAACCTCGGAAATTACGTCACAGTATATAGATATAAAAAAGCGGTGAAAATTTGATCCATCCTCACAGGCAAATGAGGTAAATGAGATAAAACTTACGTCAAAAAATTGGTTTTTCTTCTAGGCTCCGGGTGGACTCGTCTTGGGTTCTCCCATGCCGAAAAGAATAGGGAAAATGAGTTCAATTTTTTCGAGGTTTGACACCTGGCGGAAAACATTTTGTGTGAAGTATGTCGACAACATAACTACCGTCAGCTGTCACATCCTCAAAAAATAAAAATTCATTTTGGAGCCTAGAAGAAAAACCAATTTTTTGACATAAGGTTTATCTCATTTACCTCATTTATTGGCCCGTGGGGATGGATCAAATTTTCATCGCTTTTCTACATCTATATACATACACTCATGGGGCTTTGAATTTGCTGTTTAAGACCTCTTCTGACATTTTTTGACACAGCTAGCAGTTGTAGAGGTATTTGCGAAATAAGTCATGATTTTTTAGTAGTCTGGTAGTCTTGATTGATATCGTGCCGACTATTTGGTAGATATCTTAGGTACTACAGGAAATTAACTTTAATGCCCAAATTGCGTTTTCAAGGGTTTTTCAATTGCATGAAACCTTTCATATAATTAAAAAAAACCCAATTACTAAGTCGTTTTACAATTTCGTAAATATCTTGAAAGCCACTAGATTTATCTAAAAACATCATGAGAGAATTTTCAGTAATATTGTAAAAACTCTTCTACGTTGTAACGTGGTCAATTTTTACTGGGGATAAAAATGAACGCCATCTCGCCCTTTTCCCTTGGTAAAGTCAGAAAACTGAAACTCGATGATTGTGGGCGCCAATTGTTCTCTGTCTCGACGGAAACAACAAACCGAAATTAGGTCGAAACGGAAAAATACAACAAAACCAAAGATTCAAAAACACAAAAAAAAAATTAAACTTAAGGGGGCCAAGGGAAAGGTGACAGGGTGCTTGCGCTGCTCAGGGAGTCAGTTGTGGAGAGAGGGGTAGGTTGAGGTGGAGAGAGGCTATCGGGATCTTATTCTTAAAAAGAGGAAACACAAAAACTGAAATTTTATGCTGAAATGTAGGTGGTTATATTGTCTCTAAATTTTACAAGAAAAACGATATCCTCAGATCTCCAAAGAATATTAAAAAGGAAAATGATTTATACTGGGAGTGAGTGAGACAGAAGTCAAAATAATATTTACCACAAAAGAAATAATATCACAATAATTGTTAGGCGTTGTACGCAGAGAGACTCAAAATAAAAGAAACATTATATAATAAATGAAAGAAATAAAAATGCGAAAAAAGAAAAGATTCGATACGAGTACACGAGGATTATTGATCTATCCTAAATCTCACTAATTTGGCTGCAGTCAGCAAGAGAAAAAAAAACAATTATCCCAAAATTTACGAATTAACCCCCGGACAATAGAACGTATAACACAGTAGCATTGAGAGAAAATCCGGAATTGCTAACGCAAAGCAATCGCTCGTTACGGAAGAAAAGAAAAATAATAACTCTGCGCAACATAATTCCAAGAAAGCGCGGGCTCGCTCGACGAGAGCATAATGCTACCATGTGGTGGCTTGAGCGCCGGATGCCGCACATAACTCCGTTGACTCACAACCTTGAGGCGACAGCCGCATAAAAATGTCCCTAACTCAGGCGTATTGCGCATGTAAAACTAAATTAAATCCTAATAAAACGTCAGGGCACATGAAAATTAACGAACGTACAAGGAAGAAATCCGATTCATCGGCACATTTTCAGCGAGGTGCAATCGCAAGGCCAAAAGGCATAAACTCGAAGTGAACGAGCTGGCAGTGAACGCAAAAAAAAGAGGTCTAATTACATAAAATAAAGACCCGAGCATCGAAATAAACCCAATAAAAGTCCGTACTCCACGGAGAGTCCCTTAGAACTATGGAAAACCTAATTACTCGGTACATCATTGATCGAAGACCAAACGGTAGGGAGCTCGAAGTGATCGAGTCGGCGGTAAACGCAAGAGAGACGCTAAAATTCAAAACTCACGACTTTTATTTCCAAAAACCTCGACGCGAAATGTACGGGATATTCACGATAGCCAAAATTTGTCCGAGTGCGAGAGAGAGTTTCGAAACCCACCGGTGCGAGAGAGACAGGCGAAAAACCCACCGACGCATGGGGAAGCGCTAATGCGCATAAGGCACAAAATGCACAATTTAGGCGTTGTTAAAGCTCTACCACACAGAGCATAGTCTCGAAAAATAGCCAACAAAATTACTAACGACCTGAGACGAGCATTTACTATAATATCGATCCCGAAATAACAGAAATCCGCCACCAAAAATATGAGGAAAACTCACCAACGGTATGATGCAGCCCTACGCTCGCCTCTTGGCTTAAACAAACTCCTTCAAAACTCCCTCGAAATATCCTCCCAGCACTCCAAATGTCTCTCCACTGCTTATCCTTAGTCTTGTCCTCAAAACTAACACCTACTAACTATTAATAACCCCTAACATTTTCAAAGAAATATTCACTGGGACGCGGTTAGGCACAACACGTGGTGACGCACCGGGAACGAGAATTGGTACTGCGTTTAATGACGGTTCAGCGCACGGAGATGGTCGTGGACGCAGCGCCACGTGCGCCTGGATTGCGCACCAATCGGCACAAATTTCAATTTGAATTTTACAAACTCCTTCCACAAAATTCCTCCATATGACTCTAACGTGAACGTCATTTGAACATGAATGATTTTAACTAGGTTTTCCTCGATGGGGACGCATTCTCGGGATCACGAGGGTAAAAGGAACAAAACTCAAAACTCAACAGTGTAACTCTGGTGCACTCGACTAATTATTTTCTTATTTCCACAATTAAACCGACCTTGGTGATTCACGCGGAACAACGGTCGAGACTGCACGCGTGACCTTCCACCTTAACCCAAAACTAACCCACTTTGCTCCCTATAAATCCCCTAAATGAGCGGCAGTATTTCAACTGCACCTACTCATTTCCCCGACGATTCCATCCCTGGCGATTGAGGTCCCACGGTACATCCATATAATAGCATGGATGTAGCATGGATGTGCATGGATGTCATTTTAAGGTGAAAAATGGGCCAAAAATTATTAAAATATAATCAAAAAATTATTTAAATGCTGATAGACGAACAATTGGTCTCAATTAATACCCATTAATAGGTTATTTCGTATAATTAGGAGAAATTATTGATGGTGTACGTGGTAAAGAAGTTCAGATGGGAGAATGCCGCGAGATGGCGCCAGTGTTAAATTATCGAGTCGGCGGGAAACTGTCAGCAGTCGCAGGCATATTTTTTATTCTATTTCACTTATGAATATTAGATAGGTTTGGGGGGGGGGGTAGGGGGGTTGATTTGGAATATTAACACCAACCCATTTTGCCCCATTTGGCGAATTTCGCAATACATTATTGTGGGCGGCAGGGGGGAGGGGGGGGGGAGTCAAGCGGAAAATAGCTCACAGACCCATTTCGCCCCATTTGTTATTTATTTTCTGAATGAGCAAGTCGGAAAACGATAAACAAACCCGTTTTGCCCCATAATTTTCTCAATGAGCGAGAGGGAGCGACAGGGGGGGAGTCAATTCGGGAAATTACTCACGAACCCATTTTGCCCCTTCTGTTGAATTTTGAAATCGATTATTTTTGGTTTAATTTGGGCGAAGAGGGGGGGTGAACTCGGGAAATGATAAACAAACCCATTCCGCCCCACGGTTTCCATAATCAGTGGCAGGGG
>NW_021680485.1:215143-215366 GCF_001412515.2 Diachasma alloeum
GATTTTTTTAATAAGCGAGAGGGTCGAGGGGGGGAGTTAATTTGGGAAATGACAAACAAACCCATTTTGCCCCATTATTCTCTTAATGAATGCAAGCGGGGTGGGGGGTGTCAACTCAAAAAATGATGCGCAAACCCATTTTGCCCCACGGTTTTCATAATCAGGGGCAGGGGGGGGGTCAATTTGGGAAATAGGTAACAGGCCCATTTTGCTCCATTTGTTG
>NW_021680485.1:215561-218300 GCF_001412515.2 Diachasma alloeum
TGACAAACAAACCCATTTTGCCCCATTATTTTCTTAATGAGGGAGAGGGGGCGCGGGCGGGAAGTGAATTGGGCAAATAGCAAACAGACCCATTTCGCCCCATTTGTATTTTTTTTCTTATGAGCGAAGGGACGGATGTCAAGTCGGAAAACGATAAACAAACCCATTTTGCCCCATTCTTCTCTTAATGAGTGCGAACGGAGGGAGGGGGGTGTCAACGCGGGGGATGACAAACAAACCCATTTTGCCCCATTTGTAGGTTTTTTTTATTATGGGCGAGTGGACGGGTGTCAACTCGAGGGATGACCAACAAACCCATTTTACCCCCTTTGTAGGTTTTTTTTATTATGGGCGAGGGGACGGATGTCAAATCGGGAAACCGCCAACAAACCCATTTTGCCCCATTATTTTCTCAATGATGGAGAGGGGTGGAGAGTCAATTTGGGAAATAGCAAACAGACCCATTTTGCCCCATTTATATTTTTGCTTCCGAATGGAAGCTTTGTAATCGGTCGATTTTTCGATTCGCTAATTTTGCTTGGAAATGATGTAGAATGGTCTGAAACGTAAAAATACGAAGTTTGAGGACCATGTATGTACGTGTGTCCGAAAGTGTGGGTCGATTTTTTCGAAAATTTTTATAAATAACGACAAATAAAGGACAAAAGTTGAAGCTAAAAATCTGAAATTTTGTCACATAGTTGGTATTACTTTGGAGCATTTCTGGGCGCAGTTTCAGCTCAATCGGCCCAGTAGTTTTGGAGATACAGCAATTTCTCAAAAATCTTTTTTGCTCAATATCTCAAGAACTACATGACCGAATTCAATTTTTTTGATGCCAAAATCTTCCTTGCGATAATATCTGTCGAATCAAATCATACCATTGCTATAAAACCATGGGCAACCTAGTAATAATTGGCATTTTTCATTTTTATGAAAAAATCGTTGTAAGCACGATAGCGCCTTGAAAACTCAAGATAGAAAGTTGAAATTTGGTACGTTTGTAGTTTTTATGATATTACAGAATNATAGGCT
The DNA here is from genome assembly GCF_001412515.2 of Diachasma alloeum. NCBI lineage: Eukaryota > Metazoa > Arthropoda > Insecta > Hymenoptera > Braconidae > Diachasma > Diachasma alloeum. Next base: position 216,597 of record NW_021680485.1, read on the forward strand.
TCTACCCCTGCTTGTTTTTTCTCATGAGCGAGAGGACGGATGTCAAGTCGGGAAACGACAAACAAACCCATTTTGCCCCATTTTTTCCTAATGAGTGCGAGCGGGGGGGGGTGTCAACTCGGAGTTAATNTGGTACGATTGTAGTTTTTATGATATTACAGAATGGGATTGTGGATGAGCTGAATCGGACAAGTAGTTTAGGAGATATTCAACTTTTTGTGAAAAACTGTAATGCTCAATATCGCCAAAACTACTGGTCCGATTGACTTTTTTTTTCACAATATTCGTCATGATATCTTCTATCAAGATGAATCAAAATATGCATACCCGCCCATACAAAGTTTTCGAGATATCAGCGTTTTTNGGGAAAGAAAGTCAATTTGGGAAATAGCTCACAGATCCATTTTGCCCCATTTAGAGTTTGTTTTCTTAATGAGCGAAAGAGGGGATGTCAAGTCAAGAAACGACAAACGAACCTATTTTGCCCGNAGTTTTCGAGATATCAGCGTTTTTCTAGTTTTGTAAATTAAAATCCAATGTGGGCTCTATAATGAGCGTTAAACATGGACTAAACATCTGAGATTCTGGCTACTATTTTGCATGGTTGGCCTATATTCGTGTATAAAATTTTGTGCCTATCGATTCAGTACATCCTGGCATAGATNCAGATTGATGATATAAGGAGTGTAGTGTCCGACTCGGTCAGGTCTCGATGGTTGCGACCACGAGCAACCATGGTTTCCATGTGTTTGCTCGGCGAATGTGCAACCCATACGGACTAAAAAACCGAACATGACCCTAGTCATCTTTGACCTTTTCCTTCCCCTCGTGGCACCATCGTTAAGTATTACGTCAATTTGGGAAATGGCTCACAAATCCATTCTGACGCACCCGATAACGACTTCCTACTCTCTAAAAAATATAAAAGTAGAAAGTAGAGACTTCGCTCCCCATAAGCGTCAAAAAATACATGTAAAGAGAGAGCTGAACTTACTCCTGAGTCCACCAGGAATATCGCAGGAAATTCACGCGACGCTCAGTGGTCAAGCTCGGTCGTGATACTGGTTCAAACATGGCAATCCCCTATATTATATGAAGTCGGACCAATGTCGGGTCAGAACGGGGTGACAAGGGGAATGATCACAACGGTGAAGCGAGGCCGAAAAGAATGGAGAGTTAAGTGAGAGGTACGGGTCGAGTCTCGCGAGAGTCGGATAGAGCAGACGAGCGGGATGATTGCAAGCGTCAGATGTGAGCCACCTGTAAAGTGATCAGAAGGGTCAAAAGGGGGAACAATTAGAATGATTTGGAGGTGCAGTGATTAGAAGGTTGAAATCGCTGTGACGAGGGGAATGTTGAGAGTCAAATGAGAGGTACGAGCGGTCTAATCATAGGGGTCAAGTGGGGTGACAAGTTGAGTAATTACGAGAATCAAATGAGAAGTACATGGAGTGGAGTGATCGCAAGGGTCAAACGGTTGCGGCGAGTGGGATGGTCGCAAGGGTGAAACGGTGGTTACGAGTGGGCATAACTCAGAGTTAAATGGTAGGTACGAATAGAATGACCGCGAAGGTCAGATGTGGGAGACGGGCGGAGTGCTGAGGGTCAAACGTGACGCACGAGTCAGGTGATCAGAATGGTCAAAAGGAGGAAATAAGGGGAATGATGGCAAGGGTCAAACGGTGCTGATGAGTTGAGAAATAG
>NW_021680485.1:219345-219766 GCF_001412515.2 Diachasma alloeum
TCGCAAGGGTGAAACGGTGGTTACGAGTGGGCTGATAACTCAGAGTTAAATGGGAGGTACGAATAGAATGACCGCGAAGGTCAGATGTGGGAGACGGGCGGAGTGCTGAGGGTCAAACGTGACGCACGAGTCAGGTGATCAGAATGGTCAAAAGGAGGAAATAAGGGGAATGATGGCAAGGGTCAAACGGTGCTGATGAGTTGAGAAATAGTGGACTCTTGCGATATTTGTTCTCCACGATGCATGACTTTCTTGTCGTAACCTTTGCGACGTTTGAGCTTCGTAAAGCATGATTCACTCTCTTCGTTTCTCGTATCTAGCTGGTGTGATCACTACATCGGTTTCGCTCGTTGGACCATCAGGATGATTCCACTTATCTCTATCATTTGGCCCTTGAGATTATTCCATTCTCCCTTTCCAT
>NW_021680485.1:219954-225283 GCF_001412515.2 Diachasma alloeum
GGAAACACGAGAAGTTGAAAAGTTGAATAAGCGCCATTAAGGTAAATAAATTGACATGAAATCATTCTCATTTTTATGGTGGGAGATAGGGATCTTTATTTACAATGATTATTTTCTTGCATTGATAACCTTAGACTCTAATGAATTGAACAGTGGGGAACTCTGTATTTAAAAAATTACGAGGATTGACATAAAAAATTTGTGATTCTTCAGGAACTTTTCAATTTTTGTTAATTTTACAGTTAAGACAGCTTAAAATTGAAGTAAACGTGACAACCGTTGAGGGTATATTTAGTGATGATGCTTTTATAAGCCGATGGTGCCTTTCCAAGCTATGATTTTAACATACTAGTTTCTAGAATCAATCAAGGTCCCATCGGTTCGGAAGCGGAGAAATATAAATAGTTTCTAATGAACTATCGAGGTATTTATTCGGTCTCTTCATTTATCTGGTAGCAATTTCAGAGGATCCGGTTATGACATTTAACCTCATTATTTGCATGAAATGATATAAAATTGTGAATGAAAATTTCAAGAGAATTTTATAATTTGACAGCCCTAGAAGAAATGAGGCTCAAACGATAAGGGTCAAAAAATGAATGTCAGAAAAAATGAGGGTAAAAGAATTAGCGTCAGAAAAAATAAAGGGTCAAAAATAAGGGTAAAAAAAAGCATTAAAAAAAGAAAAATAAAATTTCTACTAGTTATAACTCAAGATCGAATTATCTGATCGTCGCCATTTTTAAACTCGACCAAGATGGGATTGAAACGTCTATTTTAAGCCTTGATTGGATCGATTCGGACAATCATTTTTTGAGTCATCGTCGAAAAACCAAATTTGAAAAGAAAGCTCACACACTCATACATACATACATACATACATACGGACACGCTCTAAAAATAGCATATTTGTACTTTTCAGACCATATTTAGTGGATCTGCAACAAAAAACTGGAAGGTTTGAATTTGAAGAATACAATGCTTCCATTTGGGAGCAAAAATGGGGTCGAAATTTATAAGGACAGATCGACTCAGAATTCGATTCTGAATCGTTCTAAACACACCCCTAGAGACCTTTTTTTGGTGCCGCGTCCATCTTGAGAACGGTTAGTATGAGGGCAAAAAAATGGGGTGAAAATTAATGGGTACAGATCGACTTAGCATTCGATTGTGAATCGATCTATATATACCCCTAGAGACCTTTTTTTGTGACCGCGTCCGCCATTTTGAAAAAAGTATGAGGGTCAAAAAATGGGGTGAAAATTAATGGGTACAGATCGACTCAGGATTCGATTCTGAATCGATCTATATTGTAACGTGTTATTTTATTTCGACCGTTCAACGGTGAAATTTACCATCCAGACGAGAAGTCATCACTGCGAAGCGAGAGTCAAAAGAGTTTATTTGGAGTTATGACTAATGCTTTGTTTTTTTTATTTTTTGTCATTGTATCGAGCCACATATAGGGACTTCGGCAGCCTCGGACGTCGGGTCTCCAGGGAGCTGGGAAGGGGGAAACTCCAGAAAGTCATTATGTGGTAAAAGAGCTGCTTTTGTATTTGGATCGAGTTCCCGCGTTAGAGGGATAGCTCGAGTGCAGTTCACCGGCGGCGCCACTTGTCGGAGATGACGGGACGAAGGCGGTTATCGGCCGAGATTTGCGAGGCCATTTTGGATCTCCACGCTTAACCGGAAGTGATGGTTTAGGCAGTGCGAGAGAAATTACCGGACTGACGTTAGACGTCCGGTAATGATATGTGTGTCTATTAAAGGATAAGTCTGGTTTGGTTGGGGTTACAACCAATCAGAGCGGCTCATGGAACGGCCCTGGCCAATGGGGTTCGATTGGCGGGAAGTGTCCCAAACGCATGAGAGAAGCGTGGGTTTTAGCCTCACTTCTCGTTTGGGTGGCGAGCGAGCTGTTGTTCGGTGTAAAACCTCTTGCTGTTGGAGCGATTCATCGTGTTGTGGACACCAGAATTGACTAGATTTGGAGGATTTGGAGAATCTTTCGCCCTTGCTCCTGGACTAGACTCGTTGCAGATTGTGGTGAGCGGAAGAAGAGTTCCAGAAATATCATTTTGTACCTGTGTTATATCGACAACGATTAGAATTCGCTCGTTAGCTTTTTGACGATGCTTAGCGTCGGGCGAAGTGACGCCATTAGAGTATTTTGATTTTCGGGGCGAGTTCTTATCGTCTGTTCGGCGGAGGTTAGCCTCTTTCGTATAATTTATTTTCGACGTCTGATCTTTAATATTTAGTTGTGATTTGAGACGTTCGATTTTCTCGGGAATTCAGTGGTTTCGCTGAACGGATTTTGACTCTTGTTTCAACGGTTTGTTCGACGATCGGATGAGGAATTGGTCGAACAAATCCTTTGGAATAATTTATTCAGTTTTGAGTTAATTTTGAGAACTACCTTGATATTCGAAATTTTCGGTAATTATTTTTGTTTTCGATATTTGAAGTTGTCGTATCATCTCGTCATCGCATCGGCAGTTGAAATTGTAGCGTCTTGTCAACGCTCGAGTGATTCGTATTTGACCTTGATTGTGGTCACCTTTTGTATTGTCTGTCCCGAGGGAATTTCAGTTGCCGCTGTCGATTTCAGTCACCTCGTCGCTTTGGGATATTTTGACATTTTATTCTATCGGAAAATTAACCTCCCATTCAGTGAGATTATCNAATTGTAGCGTCTTGTCAACGCTCGAGTGATTCGTATTTGACCTTGATTGTGGTCACCTTTTGTATTGTCTGTCCCGAGGGAATTTCAGTTGCCGCTGTCGATTTCAGTCACCTCGTCGCTTTGGGATATTTTGACATTTTATTCTATCGGAAAATTAACCTCCCATTCAGTGAGATTATCTGACTTTATTTTCGCTAGTCATTTCTACAGTTTGACTTTATTCATGATTTCGTAATTTTGACTGAACTTATTCTTTTGACTGACTAGTATTTTATTATTTTGACCAATCATTGGTTAGGGATTTTCTAGTGTATCGAGTCTTTAGCTTTTGTTAAATATTTGTGTTATTAATTTTCTGAGGGGTGATTTGGATTGAAATGAACAAGGGGGTTTATTGAATAAATTATTTATTCCCCGGATTATTGCATTTTCGGATAATTTGTTAGATACGAATACCAAGTCATTTCGGAAACTCCAGAACAACCATTTGTATCGAGAACCCAGCCGCCACCGCGGTTGTCTGAGCTGTCGGAGGTTGTTCTTTCGTCTCGAATAATTGTCGATTTAATTTGTTGTTTGAATTGCACGGTTCACCCGTGCTGGCGCCCAACTTTCTTTTCGTTGTTTGGTCGCTGAGGGCTGCGTATTTTTCACCGTCCGTAGAGGTAAGAAAATACGTCACAATATATACCCCTAGAGACCATTTTTTGTGACCTCATCCGCCATCTTGAAAAAGGTTAGTGGAAGGGTAAAAAATGGGGTCAGAATTAATGGATACAGATCGACTCAGAATGGGATTCTGTACCGATCTAAACACACACCTAGAAACCTTTTTTTGTGACCGCGTCTGCCATCTGGGGAAGGGTTAGCGAGGGTAAAAAAATTGGGTCAAAATTCATGGATTTACATCCCCCATCATACATCAAGAAAATGAAACAAATGGGCCAAAATGGGTCCGTCACCCTTTTTGAAAAATTTGAAAAATCATCTTTTCAGGCTACCGATAAGTTCAATGTTGGAGATTACACTTTAAAAAAAGCTATTTTTCACCGGTGCCGAATGGTACTTGGGGCGAATTTTCTCGTAAAAAAATACTTGTCTTAACGACTTTTCGTATCCTTGAGTGAACGGGGGAGATTGGTTGAATGATTACATGGGTCAAACGGGGAACACTGGTGGAGGGATCATACGGGTCGAATAGGGGGGACGAGTGAAGTGATCGTGAGGGTTAAACGAGGGAGACTTCTAGGGGAATTACGACAATCAAACGCAACATACGAGTCAAACTAGTGGGACGAGTGTCGTGATCATGAGGGTCAATAGAAGGGTCAAACGGAGGAACCCGAGGGATCACAAAGGTAAAATAGGAGTGACGAACGGGGTAAACGTGAGGATCAAAATTCCGTTTCCATCCTTTTTTCCCGTTTTACCCTTGTAATCGTGCCGATCGTCTTCCACGTATGACCCTCGTGATAACTTCGCTTTTCTTCCACAGTTGNTTAAACGAGGGAGACTTCTAGGGGAATTACGACAATCAAACGCAACATACGAGTCAAACTAGTGGGACGAGTGTCGTGATCATGAGGGTCAATAGAAGGGTCAAACGGAGGAACCCGAGGGATCACAAAGGTAAAATAGGAGTGACGAACGGGGTAAACGTGAGGATCAAAATTCCGTTTCCATCCTTTTTCCCATTTTACCCTTGTAATCGTGCCGATCGTCTTCCACGTATGACCCTCGTGATAACTTCGCTTTTCTTCCACAGTTGACTCTCCAAAAAGTCCACACCGCCTACTGGTTCGCGACTCTCGCCCCTCCTTACGCTCATTAACACCCCTCCTTACGTTCATTAAGAAAAAAGTGGGGCAAAATGGGTTTGTTTGTTGTTTTTTGACTTGACATCCCCCCTCTCGCTCAATAATAAAAAAAACAACAAATGGGGCAAAATGGGTCTGTGAGCCATTTCCTAAATTGACTTAAGGGAACTCCTCCGCCCCCTCTCGCTCATCAGGTAAAATACAACTAATGGGGCAAAATGGGTTTGTGAGTCATTTTCACAGTGACATACCCCCCGCCCCCTCCGTCCCCACAACCCACAATTATGTATTGCGGAATTTTAAAAAATGGGGCAAAATGGGTTTCTAAGCCATGCTCAAATTGACGTTTCCCCCCTCCTCACTGTCACACATTAGGAAAAAAAATGGGGCAGAATGGGTTTGGTTTTCATTGTTGGGATCAACTCCCCCCACCCGTAAACTTTGACAGAAAAAAAACAAATAGGGGAGAATGGAGTTTGTCAGTCATTTTCGAAATCGACTCCTNCGATCCCCCCCCCCGCCCAAAACCCGCAATAATGTCTGCCAGGAAAAAAATCAATGGGGCAAAATGGGTTTGTTTGTCATTTCCCGAGTTGACGCCCCCTGCCCACCACCCGTCCCTACCCGCAGTAATGGATTTTGAAATTCAAGTAATGGGGCAAAATGGGTTTCTAAGTCATTTCCCAAATTGACACCCCTCGCCCCCCTCATGCTCATAGAGAAAAAGGAACAAACGGGGCCCAATGGTTCTGTAGGCCATGTGCCAAATTAACTTCCCCCTCCCCTCATGAGGAGAACCGTGGGGCAAAATGGGTTTGTTTGT
>NW_021680485.1:225319-239729 GCF_001412515.2 Diachasma alloeum
ATATATATATATATATATATATATATATATATATATATATATATATTATATGTTATACCATACTCAAGGCTACGGCGCGCGGAGCGCGCCTCATACGCTAGTTAGAAAAAAATACAATTAGGGCAAAATGGGCCTGTTACTTATTCCCCAAATTGACCCCTCCCTGCCGCTGATTATGAAAACCGTGGGGCAAAATGGGTTTGTTTGTCATTTCTCGAGTTGACACCCCTCCACCCCCCGAATGAAACCCACAATTATGGATTTCAAAATTCAACGAAAGAAGCAGAATGGGTTCGTGAGAAATTTCCCGAATTGACATCCCCCTCCTGCCACCCCTCGCCCCTGTCGCTCACGAAGAAAATAATGGGGCAGAATGGGTTTGTTTGTNCCCCCCCCCGACCCCTTTCACTCATTAGGAAAAAAATGGGGCAAAATGGGTTTGTTTGTCGTTTCCCGGCTTGACATCTGTCCTCTCGCTTATAAGAAAAAAAAAACTATGAATATGGCAAAAGGGTCTGTTTGCTATTTGCTAAATTGACTCCCCCCCGTGTCCCCTCTCGCTCATTAAGAAAATGANCCCCCCCCCCCCCAAATGAAACCCACAATTATGGATTTCAAAATTCAACAGAAAAGGCAGAATGGGTTCGTGAAAATTTACGCCCCCCCTTCCCCTCATTAGGAAAACATTGGGGCAAAATGGATTTGTTTGTCGTTTCCCGACTTGACATCCGTCCCCTCGCTCATACGAAAAAAACCTACAAATGAGGCAAGATGGGTTTGTTTGTCGTTTCCCGACTTGACATCCGTCCCCTCGCTCATACGAAAAAAACCTACAAATGAGGCAAGATGGGTTTGTTTGTCATCCCCCGAGTTGAAACCCCTGCGCCCAAAACCCGCAATGATGGATTTCAAAATTCAGCGGATGGGGCAGAATGGATTCGTGAGTCATTTCCCGAATTTCCAACCCCCCCCCTCTTGCTCATTAAGAAAAAAACAATAAATGGGGCGAAATGGGTCTGTGAGCCATTCCACAGATTGACTTCCCCCCCTCCCCCTCACGCTCATTAGGAAAACAGTGGGGCAAAATGGGTTTGTTTGTCATTTCCCGAGTTGACACCACCCTCCTCCCCCCCATGAAACCCACAATAATGGATTTCAAAATTAAACACAAGGGGCAGAATGGGTTCGCGAGCAATATTCCGTGTTGACACCCCCTCCCCCTCTCTCGCTAATAAAAAAAAAACAACAAATGNTAAAACCAAAAATAATCGATTTCAAAATTCAACAAAAGGGGCAGAATGGGTTCGTGAGCAATTTCCCGGATTAACTCCCCTCCTGCCGCTCCCCCTCGCTCATTGAGAAAATGACGGGGCAAAACGGGTTTGTTTATCGTTTTCCNCCCCCCCAAACCTATCTAATATTCATAAGTGAAATAGAATAAAAAATATGCCTGCGACTGCTGACAGTTTCCCGCCGACTCGATAATTTAATACTGGCGCCATCTCGCGGCATTCTCCCATCTGAACTTCTTTACCACGTACACCATCAATAATTTCTCCTAATTATACGAAATAACCTATTAATGGGTATTAATTGAGACCAATTGTTCGTCTATCAGCATTTAAATAATTTTTTGTTTATATTTTAATAATTTTTGGCCCATTTTTCACCTTAAAATGACATCCATGCACATCCATGCTACAACGTGGATCCTTATTCGCCACGGGCACTAAAAGGGAAAAATTGACGAAGTAATCGCGCAGCGCGGTAATATCTCGGCCTAAGCAACGAAAATCTGAACGTTTTCCCCTAGCTTTTGTCGAATTCCGCAAATCTAACCTCAAAGCGAAAAATCGCAAACCTATCCCCGATAATACTCGAAAATGAGGTTATTTATGGCGATAAGCGCAACCAAAAAAATTAAGAAAACGTAACTCTCCAAAGCGTATCAAAACTCGAATTTTCCAAGAGATCAAAATGCTAACAAAAAAATCTGACTCGAAATTGAAAATATTTGATTGACTCAACTGGGCCATTTTCTCTACGTACTTACAAATAGCTGGAAATTTTGAAAGTTCTACGATGAACTAAGGGATTTCCCCAGAATTCCTTACAACGTATCTCAGAAACTAGTTGATTTAGGGAAAAATATCACATGAACTCCTCATGGCGAATAAATCCTTGTACAAAAATGTCATGTGATGTTTTTCTATAAACCAAGTATTTTCAGAGATATTTTGGAAATAATTTAATCCAGCTATTTTTCAAATTGAAACCAACAGTTGTAGAAGAAATGAGCAAGTGGAATTGCCCTTTCACGAGGCAGCCAGGCGTGGCAACATTTCATTTCTCCTCGAGTGACTGAGGCAAGGGGTGTCTTCATTGGGCTGTACGTACAGGTCATGCAGACTGTCTGAGACATCTACTAAATCTCCAAAATGCTTTCTGATCATCGCTCGAGTATTTGATACGGTTTATAGAACGTGTTGATGAACTTTTATTATTGTTAAAGTTTTCATAATTGAATTATTGGATTTGCAGGCTGATGAGCTTGTGAGAGGGATAACTCCAAAGGGAAGGGGTTTACAGGGAAATCTCATAAGAAATTGTTTGCTGAATGTCTAATTACATTGATGATTTTCTCTTCACTTTCAATTCGTTGAGTCACTGAATTTAGACTGAATTAATTAACAAGTTGATTTACTGAGCAAAACATTAAATTTGGAATACTGATGAATAACTGACTCTACTCTATCATTATCGTGACGATACTGAAAAGCAACTGCCTTTTGGGGGTTTCGCGATCCCCTGACCGCTCCACCCGAAGGTTCCCGATGGTGCTCGACGATAATCGGTAGGACCGACCGTTTAGTTGATTGCTGCCTTTCAAACAGCCCGGGGGCATTCATCATCAGGGATGATGAATTAATTGGTGAATTTGCTGTTGGAGATTTTCTCTGCTTCTGGCTAATAACATCTTCTTCCAGGGCCTGTTCTGCGGTAGATTGTATGCTGGAGAGTCTTCTGGAAATTCTGATGCCTTTTTGTCGATTTCTGGAGTTTTAACTGTGCCCCACAGTTGTTGATCGTCTGCGGTGATAGCTCCTTACTTTGTGTGCAATTGATTATATTAAATTTGCATATTTCCTGGTCCCTGAACTTTGGTGAAGCTCCATCAGCTGCTCGTTGAAGGTTTCCTTACGGCCGTTGGAGAAACCCTCGGTGAACAAACTGTGCAATTACGTACCTCGTAGTGTTCCATAATTGCTGTGTGTTGGCCAACTACTTGAAGATTCTAGGACTTGACGAGGTGAACCGCCTTGGTCGTCAATCTTCCTGATAATGTTGAATGGACCAGTCGCTTCATTATGTAAATCGGCTGTTTAATATTTCTTAGAGCGCCGATTTCTGCAAAATTTGTTGATGATCTCTTTTAGCGATGTAGTTGATGGGCTGACTGTTGATCTGAAGTCGTGTCTCCCTTTGGTGAGCCTTGACCCTCATGTTGGTGATGTTCTTCCTTCTGGTAAGCCCTTTGTCGACTGAGAGAGGCGTAAATTTCCCCAGTTGTCGCCGAACTCATTGTTGTTGATTGCTAAGGGGAGAAACAGGGTGAGAGACGTATCACTTGCCAAAATAATAATAATAAATGGAAAATGATACTTAACTCTCAGTCCTGGAATCTCGGATTTCCCCTTGGCTTCTGCTGGTGATGTGCTTCAGTTGAGATTAATGCCAGAGTAGACTCCTCTCGCGTAGGCCTCGATAAATGTTGATAATTCTTTGAGAGTGGGAAATTCCTTGGAGGATCCCATCCTGAGCTCCCATGCCTTCAGAGTCTCGGCATCGAGTGATCTTCTCAGCAAGTGAGCTATCATTTGCTCGGGGATATTCTCCTGTGTCAATCCCGTCACATCATGCAGTTGATTGAGAGTCTCCATGGCTACTGCTGTGTTGGCGCTGAGGTTCTCTGCTATTGCTCTGGTGATTTTCGGAAGCTCTAGAACTTGATTGAACAACGATTGAGCAATGAGCCTCGGATCGTCATACCTCTTGGTGAGTTTCTGCCAGGCTTTGTTGTAGTTCTCGTCCTTGACTTGGAAGGTCGAGAGGAGAGTTGCTGCTGGACCTCTTAGGCATCCCTTCAGTCGAACCAGCTTCTGTACTGATGGAATCGAAGGAATATTTCCCACCAATGATAGAAAAAGGTCGCTAAATTCCTTTCATTCTTCAGGCTTCCCATCAAATGGTTTAATGTCGAGACGCTTGAGTTGAGTGGCTTGATTCTGATCGGTTGAACTACTGGTTGAGTCCTTCTTCCTTGCTAGTTGACCCTTCAGTCGAGCGATAAGCATCAAGGCCCGTCTTCTTGTCCTTGTGGCTCACTCATGTACCCCCTCGGTGATGTACTCATGATCAGGGGGGAGATGCTCGACTAGAATGGCATAAATTCCAAAATATTCATTCCACTCTGTCTCGATTATCTCCTTATGCCCGTCTAATTCCTCTAAGGTGAGGTCCTCTTCGCTGTCAACATCTTGCGGTAGTTCATGATAGATCTCCATCAGAGTCGCTACCTTAAATGTCAATAGTCTCAATTGACCTTCCTGCTGCATGGTGAGCGCTGGTGGTGAGTTTTGTTGAGCGGGCTTCGTTGATCCNAATTGACCTTCCTGCTGCATGGTGAGCGCTGGCGGTGAGTTTTGTTGAGCGGGCTTCGTTGATCCTGACGATACACTTGGACTGTTGAGTTTTTCCTGAGTAGTGATCGGCTTATTTATAACTGCCTCATTTATTGTTGACAGTCCCTCATCAGGTGTGACTTGCAAAATTTCCTCAGTGTTGATCTCTTGTTGTTGAGTTTCCTCAGTAGGGTCGTTGATCTGAGCGTCGTCTGCCATGGTGATTGTCCATGCTAATTTGTCGGTTTAGGTGAGTTATCGGCTGTTGAGGGGCTACGGGTGGCTGTTGCGTTACCGATTGCCGAACTTTGATGAGTCGCCTGTTGCGTGGCGCACGTGGCCAAGCAACAGGCGACAGGTTGATGGGCTTCAGCGACACTCGACACTCACGAACGCTCCCGATTTCGACACTGAATTTCACTTTGTCCTTTGTTGCCCCGACGCCCTTGCGGGTGTAAACAAAGCGAATGTTCTGGAACTTTCCGTTGACTTGCCCGTGCGAACCCTGAAAGTCTATTCGACACGAGGCGTCCCTTAGATTTTCCACAGCACTTTACACACGTTTTCACCCACAATCCGGCTCGAAGGACCACTGTTTGGTGAATGTCTAATTAAATTGATGATTGTCTCTTCACTTTCAATTCGTTGAGTCACTGAATTTATACTGAATTAATTAGCAAGTTGATGTACTGAGGAAAACATTAAATTTGGAATACTGATGAATAACTGACTCTATTCTATCATTATCGTGACGATACTGAAAAGCAACTGCTTTTTGGGGGTTTCGCGATCCCCTGACCGCTCCATCCGAAGGTTCCCGATGATGCTCGACGATAATCGATAGGACCGACTGTTTAGTCCATTGCTGCCTTTCAAACAGAAATTTTTGGTGGAGAATTTAATAAACTACAAAAAAAATCTAATGATGTTTTTGGATAAATCTAGTGGCTTTTATGATATTTACGGAATCGTAAAACAACTTAGCAACTGGGTTGTTTTTTTTTTTTCTTTCATGAAGTTGTCTATAATTGGGCAAATATCTCTGTAATGAATGATTCTAAAGAAAAAAGTCAAAAATTTGTTTTTATGGGAAATTTCCTAATAAACAAAAAAGTTCATGTAAGGTTTTTGGATAAACCTATTGCAGTTGTTGATGAATGTTCAATTATTTCGGTAATGAGTGATTCTACTGGAAAATGTTAGAAACTATTTTTTAGAGAGAATTTCATAAACTACAAAAAAGTTATGATTTTTTTGGATAAATCTAGTGGTTTTCTAGATATTTACAAAATTCTAGAGGAATGGTCAATAAGAAATAAAATAAAATGAGGATTAATGGACGAGATCATTTGTCAATTTTAATTGTAATTTGAGAGGACATGAATAAAGAAAAATGTCTGTACTCAAATGAATTCTATGATCGAATTGTTTCTTTCTCATTCATTAGAATGATTTCTCACCTGTCCCTTCGTAATCATTAATCATATAATAAATAGGGGACTGTAGAGCAAGATAAACACTTGATTTTTTTATGTCAATTCATCGTACTGCTAGTGAAGCGGGTTAATTTTTTTTCCTTGCAGAGTATAATGTTTACCCTTTGTGATGAGTACAGACTAACCTCAATTGATGAATTTATTTCTGAGTTATAAACATTCCGCAAAAAACCTACACAAAATAATTCACTTTTTATTCCACACAACTTTTTCTAATAAATTGGCATCCACGATAAAAATAATGCACGTAAGTTGATAATAAATTACTATAAATCAAGTAATCAATAACATCAATCTTTTATTATAAATGTTTTATTATGAATAAATGCTCCATTTTATATTTTCATAAAAAAAAAACAATCTACACACGTCTTCGATGTGTTTCCGAAACTACACATTGTGGAACTTAAGGGGTTAGTCTGGCTGAAACCATCTAAAGTTTCTGATTTTTTTTCTAAATAACGATACATCGGTTTGTTTTGAAAATCATTGAGTTTATTCATTAGTAGGCAATTTATCTGTACAAAAAAAGTAGTAAAATTTCAATATTCATAAGCTTAGTAACGATTGTTTTCCCATGTCATTGTTGAACTCGTGGTCAAGATAGTTCCGTAAATAATCATCTGAAACAAAAAAATCAAACGTATTTATATTCATCATTAATCAATTGAAGCTAAGAACCAAGGGAAAAAAAAATTTTCAAAATTCACAAAATGGCGGCATTCGGCTGTTTTGACCCTATTTTTCGAACGTATTTCCCTTAAAAAAATAGTTTTTTTTTCATCGAACAATATGAAAGAACATTTAGCGCCTGGAGATATCTTTGATCAAGATGTGGATCAAGTTTCAAAAGAATCGGTTGAAAATTGACTGAGATATTGTGACCACCAACTGTAAAAATGCAGTAACGAGAAAAACGCATTCAAAGTTTCCGTACCGGTGCAATCACGCGCGCATCGACCCCAAGAGCTTTCCGAGCAAATCGAGTTTACTCTTTACTTGACTTTTCGAGGAATATCTCTGAATCTAAAAAAGATAGGGAAATTTTTGTAGAACCTCCTTTTGTAATTCCGAGATATTCGTCAGAAACTCAGCCGAAAGATGAGTCGACTTGTTTACTTTTCACTTTCTAGGAATGGGAAAATATTGAAACACAACGAGGTAATAATGAAAATGGACGTTTTTGCTTCCGAATGGAAGCTATGTAATTGTAATTTTTTTCGATTCCTCAATTTTGGGTGGAAATGCCTAGAAATGTATGAAACATGAAGAAATGACGTTTTTAAAAAATGTCTGTATTAGTGTTTCCCGATATCCAAAAAAATATCGATACTCAGTATCGTATCGAAGCAGATTGCTTGGTATCGATACCGCAAAGTATCGCCTTGGGAAATATCGATACTCGTAATATCGATCTTTTTAAAAATTCTGGATGACCATTGCAAATAAAAAAAAATTAAAGTTGAAGAATGTCGCGTTAAAAAGCCTTAAACATTCAGATTCATTCACGTGAGGAAATCCCAGTATTGTTTACAATTTGGTACAGACCATTCTATAGATTCCGCCACTTTCAATCATCAAATTTGTCAATTAAATTACGCGAGGAAAAATTGACATAAGTTATGAATATTCAGTGTCATTCACATTACATTTTGCACAGAATTATTATTTTCTTTATTCGAGGGTGAAACGTCATTGAGAGTCACTAGGGAATGATCAAATTTCACGAGGGTCAAACTCTACGAAAGCCACAAGGGAGAGGATTAAATTTCACTAGTCAACCGACACGAGGGTCATATGGGGATGGTTAAATTTTACGACGATCACAAGGGGATGGTCAAATTTCACGAAAGTGAAACGTCACGAGTCAAAAGGAGATGGTCAAATTTCACGAGAGTCAAACAACACGAGAGTCACACGGGGATGGTCAAACTTCACAAAAGTCAAACGTCATAAGGGTCACAAGAGTGCGGTCGAATTTCACAAGTGTCAAACGTCACGAGGGTCTCACGGGGATGGTCAAATTTCACGGTATGGAAACGGCACGAGGATCACAAAGAGACGATCAAATTCCACGAGAGTGACCCGACACAAGGGTCACAAGAAGATAGTCAAATTTCACGAGGGTCCAACAGCAAGAGGGTCGCGAGGAGACGGTCAAATTTCACCGGAGTGAAACGCCATGAGATTGACTAGGGGTTGGTTAGATTTCACGAGTACCAAACCTCTCAAGGGTCACGAGGGGATCGGCAAATGTTCAAGAGGATCAACTTTCACGAGAGTCACAAAGAAATAATGAAATGTTATGACGTTTGAATGTTCCAATGGCCATTTTCCACGAAGGTCCAACGTCAAAGGAGCGAGGAGCAAAGGATCACAAGAGTCATAAGGAAATACGATGCTTTAATGATATTTGAGAATCACATGGAACAATCTCCAACTCTTTGTAGGAAGGATAATGGTGTTCATTATTGATGGATTATTCGGGATTTGAACACAATAAATATACACACAGTATTAACTCGTCAAAGATTTATTCAGTGAAGCACGTCACTCGTCTCGCGTCTAGCGTCCAATAGGTCTCGTACAGGAATGTACAACCTACACGCCACAACCGGCCTGGGACGAGATCGTGCGCTTGCGCACGATTTTCTCTCTAAATTCTAAGAGAATTAGAATTTAGAGAGAAAAAATTTCCGCTTCACCCAGCCGGGAATCGAACCCGGGTCTCCCAGATACGCGCCGGGCACTCTTACCGACTAAGCTACCGGGAACCACAGAAATTCACTCTCAAATCCCTTAGCTCACACAGATACATCTTATACTATAGATAATATATATATATATATATATATTGTGAGGTATTTTTCCAAGCGCGTCTGCGGGATTCAGACGCGTGGTTCTCCACGAACTTTCAGCGACCCTTTTGGACTCTCTCGACCCGGAATTAGAACGACGGGAATAACGAGAGGAAACCAAAATGCCAAAAAGGGCGCCAGTCCTTTTAACCGCCAAAGGACAAGGTCACACCGTTGAGCCGCGTTCCACGACTAGCTCAGATAACCGCGGAGGCGTGTGGGAACAGGCTACAATGAGCGGAACTCAACAATATGCAAACTTTTACAACACAAAAAAAAATATATTTTTAATCCAATGAGTTAAGTCTGATCTTTTACACGTGCGGGAGAGGACTCCCGCGAGCAAAGACGCTATACAACCAAAAAAAATTGTAATTAACCTAGTGATACAAATTAACAAAAAGAAATAATAATAACTTCAGAGATGCGTGGGAGACGCTAAGACGCGAGGATCACCCGCAAGCGACGACGACGCGAGAGCCACGACATAAAAGTTAATGGTGAAGGTCGACGTATTAAATGAGCTGGGATCAGTTTTCCCCACAAAGAAGATTGATAACAACAATTAAGTAGCGAAATTAATAATTACATCAATCAAGAGGTAGCTGGAGGCTACAGAGTGCCGCGTCTCAAGCAGACTCTAATACAGTCTCAAACGGCCCCAAAATGGGCACCGGAGTGGATTCCCTACTGGAAAGACGCGTGCATTCACAACAAAATAAGACGCTCACCGTGATTTCACGAGAACACCAGGCAGACTCGTCTGGACCCTCAGTACGGCGACGTCAGGAAAATAGAGCCGGAACAAACGGGCACAACACCACCACGTACTTTACCCTTGTTCGGTCAAATAGCTCGGAGAGTGAAAGAAACTTAAATGGCGCAGAGCGACCTTATTGTAATAAATCCCAGCGAAGAGTGTTCGTCGGGGCCATACATCACCCCGAGGAACCTCTCAATTTCTCCTACCCCCACCCGATCACGTGATGAGCGCGAAGAATCCAAGTGATTCGACAATTTTGGACTTTCGCATTTTAAAATAAATCGATACAAAATATAGAATATCGGAACAACAAATATCGATACAAGTAAGTATTGATACTGGATCGGAAAACACTAGTCTGTATGTATGCATGTATGTCTGTGGTCATGTGTGTACGTATGTCCCCAATTGCCCCCATAACTCGAGAACGATTAGCGCAAAGAACTTGAAATTTTGGCTGCTATCTGGTAATATTTATACTCAAAACTGGGCTACATTTCAGCTCGATCGGTTGAGCGGTTCCTGAGATTAAAAATCAATTCCTCAAAAATCGTTTTTTGCCGATATCTCCTGAACGATTCGACCGATTCGATTTTCTTTTCAAAATACTCGTCGTGATGATACCTATCTAAATGGATCGAAAAAAGACCATTACACCCCAAGCAATGTGGTTTTATTCTCGTTTTTTCATTTTTTCGCTGAAATTGCTTCTAAACATGATAACTTAAAAAATAATCGAGATAGAAACTTCAAACTTGGTAGGATTTCAGGTCTTGTGATAACAAAGTGTGGTNTCACTTTCTAGGAATGGGAAAATATTGAAACACAACGAGGTAATAATGAAAATGGACGTTTTTGCTTCCGAATGGAAGCTATGTAATTGTAATTTTTTTCGATTCCTCAATTTTGGGTGGAAATGCCTAGAAATGTATGAAACATGAAGAAATGACGTTTTTAAAAAATGTCTGTATTAGTGTTTCCCGATATCCAAAAAAATATCGATACTCAGTATCGTATCGAAGCAGATTGCTTGGTATCGATACCGCAAAGTATCGCCTTGGGAAATATCGATACTCGTAATATCGATCTTTTTAAAAATTCTGGATGACCATTGCAAATAAAAAAAAATTAAAGTTGAAGAATGTCGCGTTAAAAAGCCTTAAACATTCAGATTCATTCACGTGAGGAAATCCCAGTATTGTTTACAATTTGGTACAGACCATTCTATAGATTCCGCCACTTTCAATCATCAAATTTGTCAATTAAATTACGCGAGGAAAAATTGACATAAGTTATGAATATTCAGTGTCATTCACATTACATTTTGCACAGAATTATTATTTTCTTTATTCGAGGGTGAAACGTCATTGAGAGTCACTAGGGAATGATCAAATTTCACGAGGGTCAAACTCTACGAAAGCCACAAGGGAGAGGATTAAATTTCACTAGTCAACCGACACGAGGGTCATATGGGGATGGTTAAATTTTACGACGATCACAAGGGGATGGTCAAATTTCACGAAAGTGAAACGTCACGAGTCAAAAGGAGATGGTCAAATTTCACGAGAGTCAAACAACACGAGAGTCACACGGGGATGGTCAAACTTCACAAAAGTCAAACGTCATAAGGGTCACAAGAGTGCGGTCGAATTTCACAAGTGTCAAACGTCACGAGGGTCTCACGGGGATGGTCAAATTTCACGGTATGGAAACGGCACGAGGATCACAAAGAGACGATCAAATTCCACGAGAGTGACCCGACACAAGGGTCACAAGAAGATAGTCAAATTTCACGAGGGTCCAACAGCAAGAGGGTCGCGAGGAGACGGTCAAATTTCACCGGAGTGAAACGCCATGAGATTGACTAGGGGTTGGTTAGATTTCACGAGTACCAAACCTCTCAAGGGTCACGAGGGGATCGGCAAATGTTCAAGAGGATCAACTTTCACGAGAGTCACAAAGAAATAATGAAATGTTATGACGTTTGAATGTTCCAATGGCCATTTTCCACGAAGGTCCAACGTCAAAGGAGCGAGGAGCAAAGGATCACAAGAGTCATAAGGAAATACGATGCTTTAATGATANTTTATGTGAAACTGTTTTGCTCAATATCTCAAAAACTATACAACCGATTTTAATTTTTTTTTTTCAAAATGTTCGTCTTAATGTCATCTATCTGCATCAATCAAAATATGTATACCCCTCTATAGAAACTTTTCAAGATATTGCCGTTTTTGTATTTTTTTGGTCAGAATTTACTCTTGAACACTATAACGTGGGNCCATTCTATAGATTCCGCCACTTTCAATCATCAAATTTGTCAATTAAATTACGCGAGGAAAAATTGACATAAGTTATGAATATTCAGTGTCATTCACATTACATTTTGCACAGAATTATTATTTTCTTTATTCGAGGGTGAAACGTCATTGAGAGTCACTAGGGAATGATCAAATTTCACGAGGGTCAAACTCTACGAAAGCCACAAGGGAGAGGATTAAATTTCACTAGTCAACCGACACGAGGGTCATATGGGGATGGTTAAATTTTACGACGATCACAAGGGGATGGTCAAATTTCACGAAAGTGAAACGTCACGAGTCAAAAGGAGATGGTCAAATTTCACGAGAGTCAAACAACACGAGAGTCACACGGGGATGGTCAAACTTCACAAAAGTCAAACGTCATAAGGGTCACAAGAGTGTGGTCGAATTTCACAAGTGTCAAACGTCACGAGGGTCTCACGGGGATGGTCAAATTTCACGGGATGGAAACGGCACGAGGATCACAAAGAGACGATCAAATTCCACGAGAGTGACCCGACACAAGGGTCACAAGAAGATAGTCAAATTTCACGAGGGTCCAACAGCAAGAGGGTCGCGAGGAGACGGTCAAATTTCACCGGAGTGAAACGCCATGAGATTGACTAGGGGTTGGTTAGATTTCACGAGTACCAAACCTCTCAAGGGTCACGAGGGGATCGGCAAATGTTCAAGAGGATCAACTTTCACGAGAGTCACAAAGAAATAATGAAATGTTATGACGTTTGAATGTTCCAATGGCCATTTTCCACGAAGGTCCAACGTCAAAGGAGCGAGGAGCAAAGGATCACAAGAGTCATAAG
Source organism: Diachasma alloeum (assembly GCF_001412515.2). NCBI lineage: Eukaryota > Metazoa > Arthropoda > Insecta > Hymenoptera > Braconidae > Diachasma > Diachasma alloeum. The sequence goes on from NW_021680485.1 coordinate 238,243, forward strand.
GAAATACGATGCTTTAATGATATTTGAGAATCACATGGAACAATCTCCAACTCTTTGTAGGAAGGATAATGGTGTTCATTATTGATGGATTATTCGGGATTTGANTATATTCAATAGTTACTGAGATAGAACAATTTATCAAAGATTCAAGATTCAAGGTATACTATTATTGAGCTAAATTTCAAAATGTTGCTGCTTCTCTACTTTAATGGGTGGAAGAAAAAATGTACATATGTAAAAGGAACAGAGTCTATGGTACATCAAAAGGTAATAAAATTTGAGTATTGTTGGCCGTAACAGNACATAAGTTATGAATATTCAGTGTCATTCACATTACATTTTGCACAGAATTATTATTTTCTTTATTCGAGGGTGAAACGTCATTGAGAGTCACTAGGGAATGATCAAATTTCACGAGGGTCAAACTCTACGAAAGCCACAAGGGAGAGGATTAAATTTCACTAGTCAACCGACACGAGGGTCATATGGGGATGGTTAAATTTTACGACGATCACAAGGGGATGGTCAAATTTCACGAAAGTGAAACGTCACGAGTCAAAAGGAGATGGTCAAATTTCACGAGAGTCAAACAACACGAGAGTCACACGGGGATGGTCAAACTTCACAAAAGTCAAACGTCATAAGGGTCACAAGAGTGCGGTCGAATTTCACAAGTGTCAAACGTCACGAGGGTCTCACGGGGATGGTCAAATTTCACGGTATGGAAACGGCACGAGGATCACAAAGAGACGATCAAATTCCACGAGAGTGACCCGACACAAGGGTCACAAGAAGATAGTCAAATTTCACGAGGGTCCAACAGCAAGAGGGTCGCGAGGAGACGGTCAAATTTCACCGGAGTGAAACGCCATGAGATTGACTAGGGGTTGGTTAGATTTCACGAGTACCAAACCTCTCAAGGGTCACGAGGGGATCGGCAAATGTTCAAGAGGATCAACTTTCACGAGAGTCACAAAGAAATAATGAAATGTTATGACGTTTGAATGTTCCAATGGCCATTTTCCACGAAGGTCCAACGTCAAAGGAGCGAGGAGCAAAGGATCACAAGAGTCATAAGGAAATACGATGCTTTAATGATATTTGAGAATCACATGGAACAATCTCCAACTCTTTGTAGGAAGGATAATGGTGTTCATTATTGATGGATTATTCGGGATTTGAACACAATAAATATACACACAGTATTAACTCGTCAAAGATTTATTCAGTGAAGCACGTCACTCGTCTCGCGTCTAGCGTCCAATAGGTCTCGTACAGGAATGTACAACCTACACGCCACAACCGGCCTGGGACGAGATCGTGCGCTTGCGCACGATTTTCTCTCTAAATTCTAAGAGAATTAGAATTTAGAGAGAAAAAATTTCCGCTTCACCCAGCCGGGAATCGAACCCGGGTCTCCCAGATACGCGCCGGGCACTCTTACCGACTAAGCTACCGGGAACCACAGAAATTCACTCTCAAATTCA
>NW_021680485.1:240702-243558 GCF_001412515.2 Diachasma alloeum
AAAAAAAATTGTAATTAACCTAGTGATACAAATTAACAAAAAGAAATAATAATAACTTCAGAGATGCGTGGGAGACGCTAAGACGCGAGGATCACCCGCAAGCGACGACGACGCGAGAGCCACGACATAAAAGTTAATGGTGAAGGTCGACGTATTAAATGAGCTGGGATCAGTTTTCCCCACAAAGAAGATTGATAACAACAATTAAGTAGCGAAATTAATAATTACATCAATCAAGAGGTAGCTGGAGGCTACAGAGTGCCGCGTCTCAAGCAGACTCTAATACAGTCTCAAACGGCCCCAAAATGGGCACCGGAGTGGATTCCCTACTGGAAAGACGCGTGCATTCACAACAAAATAAGACGCTCACCGTGATTTCACGAGAACACCAGGCAGACTCGTCTGGACCCTCAGTACGGCGACGTCAGGAAAATAGAGCCGGAACAAACGGGCACAACACCACCACGTACTTTACCCTTGTTCGGTCAAATAGCTCGGAGAGTGAAAGAAACTTAAATGGCGCAGAGCGACCTTATTGTAATAAATCCCAGCGAAGAGTGTTCGTCGGGGCCATACATCACCCCGAGGAACCTCTCAATTTCTCCTACCCCCACCCGATCACGTGATGAGCGCGAAGAATCCAAGTGATTCGACAATTTTGGACTTTCGCATTTTAAAATAAATCGATACAAAATATAGAATATCGGAACAACAAATATCGATACAAGTAAGTATTGATACTGGATCGGAAAACACTAGTCTGTATGTATGCATGTATGTCTGTGGTCATGTGTGTACGTATGTCCCCAATTGCCCCCATAACTCGAGAACGATTAGCGCAAAGAACTTGAAATTTTGGCTGCTATCTGGTAATATTTATACTCAAAACTGGGCTACATTTCAGCTCGATCGGTTGAGCGGTTCCTGAGATTAAAAATCAATTCCTCAAAAATCGTTTTTTGCCGATATCTCCTGAACGATTCGACCGATTCGATTTTCTTTTCAAAATACTCGTCGTGATGATACCTATCTAAATGGATCGAAAAAAGACCATTACACCCCAAGCAATGTGGTTTTATTCTCGTTTTTTCATTTTTTCGCTGAAATTGCTTCTAAACATGATAACTTAAAAAATAATCGAGATAGAAACTTCAAACTTGGTAGGATTTCAGGTCTTGTGATAACAAAGTGTGGTGATGAGCAAAATCGGACCAGTAGTTTCGGAGATATTCAACTTTTTATGTGAAACTGTTTTGCTCAATATCTCAAAAACTATACAACCGATTTTAATTTTTTTTTTTCAAAATGTTCGTCTTAATGTCATCTATCTGCATCAATCAAAATATGTATACCCCTCTATAGAAACTTTTCAAGATATTGCCGTTTTTGTATTTTTTTGGTCAGAATTTACTCTTGAACACTATAACGTGGGTTAAAATCAGGGAAACCTTTTGAAACATTGACTACTAGTTAGGATTGTCAAATAACATTCCTATATCCAATTTTAGGTCAATATATTCAATAGTTACTGAGATAGAACAATTTATCAAAGATTCAAGATTCAAGGTATACTATTATTGAGCTAAATTTCAAAATGTTGCTGCTTCTCTACTTTAATGGGTGGAAGAAAAAATGTACATATGTAAAAGGAACAGAGTCTATGGTACATCAAAAGGTAATAAAATTTGAGTATTGTTGGCCGTAACAGTTTCAAAAATACCAATCAATAAGTTTTCATTTCTAAGAAACATGGATCGAGTTCCATTCGGAAGCATACTACCAATGGAATTGGTAGAAACTAAAATTGAAGAAAAAAAATTAACACAAAAAGTAACAGTCATGAGGATCTGTCAAATAGCTTCCGTCATACTGCTTGTTTGTAATCATCATTAGCCAAAAACTTCCGGATGTTTTTTCAATGTGCTCTAGTACCAAAAATCAGAGTTTTTAATGTGATAAAATTGTTCGTCGTGACTTACCTTTAGTCAGCTATGCCAGCGCCATAATATTGCTCCTCTTCCCCTTCAAATTCAATTTCTTCAAGTCTATCAAACGTCCGAACCGTTCTAGCTTTTTTGGCGACAATTGATGACCGTTTACCGTCGATTCGCCAGTTAATGNCAAAGATTTATTCAGTGAAGCACGTCACTCGTCTCGCGTCTAGCGTCCAATAGNCTTCCGGATGTTTTTTCAATGTGCTCTAGTACCAAAAATCAGAGTTTTTAATGTGATAAAATTGTTCGTCGTGACTTACCTTTAGTCAGCTATGCCAGCGCCATAATATTGCTCCTCTTCCCCTTCAAATTCAATTTCTTCAAGTCTATCAAACGTCCGAACCGTTCTAGCTTTTTTGGCGACAATTGATGACCGTTTACCGTCGATTCGCCAGTTAATGCCATTGCCCCCCTTTCTGCCACTTTCGACACATTTTCGGTTATATCGAAGTGAAATTATTTTTTTAATCCAAAAAGGGCATCGTCAACCCTTAAAATGNGATTTATTCAGTGAAGCACGTCACTCGTCTCGCGTCTAGCGTCCAATAGGTCTCGTACAGGAATGTACAACCTACACGCCACAACCGGCCTGGGACGAGATCGTGCGCTTGCGCACGANGCTGGACATGCTGGAATGGTTGTGGCTCCCCCGGAGGGGTTAGAATCAACAGTTTGGTTTTTACTCAATTTCTCCAATATGTAAGTATAAACTAAGAATTAAATTATAGGTATCTATCGTAAATCGATTGTTCTAGAAAATACAATCGTTAGATATTAATAAAATTATATTTTAATGCGCAAAAATAAGTGACAACGAATGACTCTTCCGAACGGACCCACGTGCCACTTAATGCCATAAGTT
>NW_021680485.1:243581-276633 GCF_001412515.2 Diachasma alloeum
GAATTAGAATTTAGAGAGAAAAAATTTCCGCTTCACCCAGCCGGGAATCGAACCCGGGTCTCCCAGATACGCGCCGGGCACTCTTACCGACTAAGCTACCGGGAACCACAGAAATTCACTCTCAAATCCCTTAGCTCACACAGATACATCTTATACTATAGATAATATATATATATATATATATTGTGAGGTATTTTTCCAAGCGCGTCTGCGGGATTCAGACGCGTGGTTCTCCACGAACTTTCAGCGACCCTTTTGGACTCTCTCGACCCGGAATTAGAACGACGGGAATAACGAGAGGAAACCAAAATGCCAAAAAGGGCGCCAGTCCTTTTAACCGCCAAAGGACAAGGTCACACCGTTGAGCCGCGTTCCACGACTAGCTCAGATAACCGCGGAGGCGTGTGGGAACAGGCTACAATGAGCGGAACTCAACAATATGCAAACTTTTACAACACCAAAAAAAATATATTTTTAATCCAATGAGTTAAGTCTGATCTTTTACACGTGCGGGAGAGGACTCCCGCGAGCAAAGACGCTATACAACCAAAAAAAATTGTAATTAACCTAGTGATACAAATTAACAAAAAGAAATAATAATAACTTCAGAGATGCGTGGGAGACGCTAAGACGCGAGGATCACCCGCAAGCGACGACGACGCGAGAGCCACGACATAAAAGTTAATGGTGAAGGTCGACGTATTAAATGAGCTGGGATCAGTTTTCCCCACAAAGAAGATTGATAACAACAATTAAGTAGCGAAATTAATAATTACATCAATCAAGAGGTAGCTGGAGGCTACAGAGTGCCGCGTCTCAAGCAGACTCTAATACAGTCTCAAACGGCCCCAAAATGGGCACCGGAGTGGATTCCCTACTGGAAAGACGCGTGCATTCACAACAAAATAAGACGCTCACCGTGATTTCACGAGAACACCAGGCAGACTCGTCTGGACCCTCAGTACGGCGACGTCAGGAAAATAGAGCCGGAACAAACGGGCACAACACCACCACGTACTTTACCCTTGTTCGGTCAAATAGCTCGGAGAGTGAAAGAAACTTAAATGGCGCAGAGCGACCTTATTGTAATAAATCCCAGCGAAGAGTGTTCGTCGGGGCCATACATCACCCCGAGGAACCTCTCAATTTCTCCTACCCCCACCCGATCACGTGATGAGCGCGAAGAATCCAAGTGATTCGACAATTTTGGACTTTCGCATTTTAAAATAAATCGATACAAAATATAGAATATCGGAACAACAAATATCGATACAAGTAAGTATTGATACTGGATCGGAAAACACTAGTCTGTATGTATGCATGTATGTCTGTGGTCATGTGTGTACGTATGTCCCCAATTGCCCCCATAACTCGAGAACGATTAGCGCAAAGAACTTGAAATTTTGGCTGCTATCTGGTAATATTTATACTCAAAACTGGGCTACATTTCAGCTCGATCGGTTGAGCGGTTCCTGAGATTAAAAATCAATTCCTCAAAAATCGTTTTTTGCCGATATCTCCTGAACGATTCGACCGATTCGATTTTCTTTTCAAAATACTCGTCGTGATGATACCTATCTAAATGGATCGAAAAAAGACCATTACACCCCAAGCAATGTGGTTTTATTCTCGTTTTTTCATTTTTTCGCTGAAATTGCTTCTAAACATGATAACTTAAAAAATAATCGAGATAGAAACTTCAAACTTGGTAGGATTTCAGGTCTTGTGATAACAAAGTGTGGTGATGAGCAAAATCGGACCAGTAGTTTCGGAGATATTCAACTTTTTATGTGAAACTGTTTTGCTCAATATCTCAAAAACTATACAACCGATTTTAATTTTTTTTTTTCAAAATGTTCGTCTTAATGTCATCTATCTGCATCAATCAAAATATGTATACCCCTCTATAGAAACTTTTCAAGATATTGCCGTTTTTGTATTTTTTTGGTCAGAATTTACTCTTGAACACTATAACGTGGGTTAAAATCAGGGAAACCTTTTGAAACATTGACTACTAGTTAGGATTGTCAAATAACATTCCTATATCCAATTTTAGGTCAATATATTCAATAGTTACTGAGATAGAACAATTTATCAAAGATTCAAGATTCAAGGTATACTATTATTGAGCTAAATTTCAAAATGTTGCTGCTTCTCTACTTTAATGGGTGGAAGAAAAAATGTACATATGTAAAAGGAACAGAGTCTATGGTACATCAAAAGGTAATAAAATTTGAGTATTGTTGGCCGTAACAGTTTCAAAAATACCAATCAATAAGTTTTCATTTCTAAGAAACATGGATCGAGTTCCATTCGGAAGCATACTACCAATGGAATTGGTAGAAACTAAAATTGAAGAAAAAAAATTAACACAAAAAGTAACAGTCATGAGGATCTGTCAAATAGCTTCCGTCATACTGCTTGTTTGTAATCATCATTAGCCAAAAACTTCCGGATGTTTTTTCAATGTGCTCTAGTACCAAAAATCAGAGTTTTTAATGTGATAAAATTGTTCGTCGTGACTTACCTTTAGTCAGCTATGCCAGCGCCATAATATTGCTCCTCTTCCCCTTCAAATTCAATTTCTTCAAGTCTATCAAACGTCCGAACCGTTCTAGCTTTTTTGGCGACAATTGATGACCGTTTACCGTCGATTCGCCAGTTAATGCCATTGCCCCCCTTTCTGCCACTTTCGACACATTTTCGGTTATATCGAAGTGAAATTATTTTTTTAATCCAAAAAGGGCATCGTCAACCCTTAAAATGATTTATTCTGCCCTCTCTCGCCAAAAATTATCACTTTCTAACCGTGGAAAGTATTTTTTATTCAACCGCCAAATGTGACAGACACGCTGGACATGCTGGAATGGTTGTGGCTCCCCCGGAGGGGTTAGAATCAACAGTTTGGTTTTTACTCAATTTCTCCAATATGTAAGTATAAACTAAGAATTAAATTATAGGTATCTATCGTAAATCGATTGTTCTAGAAAATACAATCGTTAGATATTAATAAAATTATATTTTAATGCGCAAAAATAAGTGACAACGAATGACTCTTCCGAACGGACCCACGTGCCACTTAATGCCATAAGTTGACATAACCTTTGCAAATCATTTCATTAAAAAAAAAATCAGAATCTATACCATTCAATTCAAAAAAGATGTTGATCCACTTTGTTTTAATTTGATGAAAAATCGTACAATGCATTTATGATATATTTACATACGATATTTCCCTTTTTCACTAGGACGAAAACGAAGAAAAAAATCTCAATAATAAGATAAACAGAATTGAATTTGAAGCAGGCTATGCAAGATGTGGAGAGAGGATCTCCAGTCATCACTGCTGCTAAAACTTATAACATTCCCAGAACTACCCTGAGGTACAAAGTGACTGGAGTATTGAAACCTGTAATTCAAAGGAGAGGACCATTCTGCGTACCAGGTGATAAAGTTGAAGCTCGACTAGTGGAGTGGATCATACACATGAGTGCAAGAGGATTCCCTATCTCAAGATGTTTATTATTGAATAGTGTCAAACTCTAATTATATTTCTTATAAAGCATAATGTATCAAAGATCTCTTTGTCATTATTTAATAAATATATCACTATTTCATTCTCTCACGATAATTAAATATTAAATAACTGAGTGGCACCAACTGACACCTCACCATGGCAGCAACTGACACAAACTGTCTTGAGGGTGGCATTAACTGGCACATGAGAGCCTCTTTTTTAATAGTTTAATTTAAATAATTCTATCCATATTTTAACATAAATAATATGCAGAATTCGAAGAAAAAACTATGCACTTGCCCCTGAACCAACCGAATTTCATGTACTACTGAAAATGTACGTAACCTAAATATAATACTAGCGAACTCATCTCCTAGTGGCATTAACTGGTGCATCGACGGTATCTGCGATGTCGATACCATCCTGGTCTTTATCACGAGCAAACTGCAATAATTTCAGNCCAAAAATTATCACTTTCTAACCGTGGAAAGTATTTTTTATTCAACCGCCAAATGTGACAGACACGCTGGACATGCTGGAATNACATTGTAGAAGCGGATGATATCCCTCGTTGAAAATGCAGGCTGCTAAGTACGCAGCAATTCTAAGTATTTTTCGACCACAATACGTTTTCTTCAGAGCAAATTGCCAGATCAGAGAATTTAAACTTTCATTATTATTTTGCGTCTGACCTCCTAGACACCTGGTTAGTAAGTCACTTGAAGATAAATCTGTATAAATTGAACGAAGCACCTCTTGCATTTTTTTATCGAGTGGAGGATCATGATTGAACTCAGGGTTCCCAGAGCTTCTGCACGGCGCCATTTACACCAACTTGTCTTACCAGGTGGACAATTTTTATGCTGAGGATGTTCATTGGTTGAGCATTTATGGAAATAAGTGGGCCATACTGCTCGTTGCATATCTTCTACCGAATTGGAATACCTTCTTATTGACAAACCATAAAATATGGTTAATTCTTTGATCAGCTTGACGGTTAATTTTCCTTTTCCTCTTCCATGTATTCCCTTATTTTCTGCTTTAGCCTTTCGAGTTCTCGTGCCCATCCTCTTCTCAACATGTCCAACACATTCGAGTTTCTTCCCAATTACGTCGGGACCATACGGTTTTAATTGTGAAACACTTTTGAAAACTTTCGTGTCTCCATTTCCAATATACTTCATATATTTCGCACCGTGCATTTTTTCAGAACGTGAAAACATCTCATTCATTGCATCTACTTTCATCTTTCCCACACTACCGACATGGTTAACAGTACATTCTTCGTTATGTTTCTCGGCCCAATCCAAATACTTTTTCGTATCTTTTTTTCCTTTCCACCGTTCATAAGCTTTGCAATAGCTGGACTTTACAATCAGATCTATCACTTTATTGCTATGTTTTCCGATCAATGTTGCTACTCCAATTAGTGATGAAAATCCTGGAATTTTCATGATCCATCGCCAGACACAGTAAATTCCGAATCGTGAGTCCTAGCTGCTACACATTTTCCATTCTCTTCTTTTGCTGCTTCGTCATCGGCACCAAATTTCGGAATAGCGCGAAAAGTTCCACAGACAAGAATTCCGCTCAGTAATGTGAAAACAGAGGAAAAATCGATAATTCTATAGTTATGCACAGGATCCATTTTGATGGAGTCTTAATCTGTATCTTTCAACTTTTCACCTGATGTACTACTATCAGCTGAGTCACTACTCGTGTTAACAGTTTTAGGGGGATGATACGTTCGTTTTTTGGGTCTACATGCCCGCCAATTACTAACTCGACTCCCCTTGCGAATACCAGGTTTCATTTTAAAAAGTTGTTTTGCTCTCCACTAAGTTCTAGACACCACTGAGGCTCGGAAAATTCTGACATCAAAATTCCCGTCAATTTTACCTACAAGTGCAATTCATTTCAGAGCATCATTTCGTATATAAGGCCAATAAAAATCAACTAATAAAAACCCGCACTAAAATCCAGACACGACGGCCGCTCAAAATTCTGTTATTTAAATTCTCATCAATTACACCTAGGAAAGTCATAATTGAAAAGTGCAATTTCGAGGATAATAAAGGAATAGAGGTAATGAGGAAATGACGGTAAAATTCGGCAGGTGAGTGACCTTAGATGACGAAGTACCTGTGTCTTGGGGACGTCTCAGAACCGCGCAGCAGGGGCTGGGACGGTCCAGCTACCGTTCCATTCATAGGCGGTGTATTGAAATGCCTATAGCATCGATAATTTTTGAGATATTGATGTGGAATTTCGTCCGAAATACTCTTAAAGAATATAGCTAGGCAAAAACATGAAAAAAAAATCGAAATTTTTAACCCATTATGCCAGACTAACCCCTTAAACTACGCAATGTGTCAATTGGATCTGCGGAATTAAGGGATGTGTAAATGAGAAATATTCACAATGACATCAGCAAACATGTATTTAACATGTAAACATGTATTTAATGTTGTGTATTTAAGTAGTGTGGCAATCAAGCATGAGTGCGCGACTCGATGTGGACAAAGCTTCTGCGCACATTACCGCGTGTGAAGTTCAAAGTCGTGCTCTGCCCTCTTGTGGAAATAACGCCTGTGTACAAATGGATGTGTACATTTAGGCTCTGACACAACTTTTCTCTGGCCATGGACAATAATGCCGGTTAGAAACCACGGTTTCTAAAATTGAGAAACTTTTTTCTACAGCTAATCCACTTTTTTCTCTGTGAATGTGATTCCCCTTCTGTTCCCATTCTTTTGTTTGTTCCTTCTGTTTCCTTCTTTTCAATTTCTTTTTCCAGCCTGAGAGAAATGATTACCAATATTCGAAATGATATCCATCTCTACATAAGGGAAGATATTAAGTCAAATAATTTCCTATCATTTTATTTATTATTGAATAAATTGAAATTGGAACGATGATGGAACAAGGCTGAATGAAACATTAAGGTCTATGCTTAGATCAGTTTTGGGTTCGACAATGGAATAAAGTTTCATTCCGTCTTGGATCTTCTAGCCTTGAAGAATAAGATTGTTTCAACTTTGAAATAAGGCGTGAAGGAACATGAACGGCATCAGCTTGGATCAATGTATGGTTCAACGATGGAAACAAGCTTTATTACACTCTGGGTCACTCAATCTCGATACTCCATTCTGGACCAGCCTTGTTTCTCTGCTTGTGGTCTGTCCTGAAATATACTAATTAATTGTCCCTAAAATTCCATTTTTTTCCAACACTGTATTATTTAAAATCAAACGAACTTACCTGTAAGTGAAGTTCGATTGTAATTGTATAAAGTCTCGTTCGAAGGAATTACAATCCTAATATTAATTTGTAGTACCGTCGGTTATGCCAGGTTGTCACAATTTCAGAGAGCAATTCAAAAAAGCGCTTCCTGATGGCCTCGTGGTGCCCTCGTGGACGCCGTGATTTTCATAATTTTTAGAGCAGAAGATTATTAAAAGGGGAAAAAAATATCTCTATCAGGTGGGTTGACAGGAAATTCAACTTAGGGTGGGTTGTAATCACTTCGAACGAGACTTCATATAATTACAATCAAACTTCACTTGCAGGTAAGTTTGTTTGATTTTTAATTATATGTCAACCTCGTTTTTGTGATTACAATCCTAATATTAACTTGTAGAAGTTCAGAGTTTATTTTTTTTTTTTAACTTTTCATCTTATATAATTCTCTTATTTCGTATGAATATCTTAAGCTTACATAAACATTTCAACTACCCAACAAGGTTTGGGATACTAAGATAACTAATTAGCTCATAGATAGTTAAATGGTTACAAGAAATTTGAAGTGAAGAAATGGCTAGGAGCCGGATAGCTCCGTTGGGAGAGCACCCGATGCATAATCGGAAGGTCCCGGGTTCAAAACCCGGTCTGGACTATCAATTTTTTTCAGTTAGTATTTCTTGTTAATTCATATTGAGAATAATCCCGGACCCCGTCCTACCTCATCCAAATCCTATCCAACTAATTTCCTATGACGTCACAAATATGTGGAACGCTATATAAATTCCCTTCTTTAATGATTCTTTAATGAAAAATGAATGCCGTAAGAAGGACGGCGGAGCTCAATATGTATAAGAAATTTTAACCCCTCACGTACGGGGCCTTTCTGATGCCAAGTCTACCACACGCTCAATACTCTTCGCATCCCATATTTTCTGACCAATGAAAAATTATAAATAAAATATATACGTGAGGGGTTAAATGAAGAAATGGCTAGGAGCCGGATAGCTCAGTTGGGAGAGCACCCGATGCATAATAGGAAGGTCCCAGGTTCAAATCCCGGTCTGGACTATCCATGTTTTCAGTAAATATTTCTCGTTAATTCATATTGAGAATAATCCCGTATCCCCCCCTACCTCATCCATATCCTATCTAACTAATTTCCTATGACGTCACAAAGATGTGGAACGCTATATAAATTCCCTTCTTTAATGAACAACAGCTCACATAGATCAACGGGTGTCCCCAAACGGCACCTTTTCTTCTGAAGGCATGTTAACTTGAATATTAAATTTATCAAGGTATTAAAATTAATTTCAAGAGTGCATGGTAAGGCATAATTATCAAGCCCTACCAACACTTAACATGACCCAGGGTTCGCGACGAGGACGCGGCCGGTATGAACCCCACAACTCCCCAATAATATAAACGATGTTTTTTTTTCTTTTGGTCTTTTCTTTATCTCCAAGAACAGTGGAGACGAAAACTCCTTGTTTAGTTGACACTGGTCTGTCATAGAATTTTGCAAAAACTTTTGATTTTCCTGACCATGATGCTGTCTTATGAATGAGACCTATATCTAGACCATTCTCTTCAGCTGCTGAGGTGGATGCATGTCTTGAACTGTGATTTGTAAACTTATTATCTATCCCAGTCTCTACGAGGTAATATTTTATGCATCTGCTGATCGTCTGAGACGTAGCAGGAGAGTAAGGACTCTTTAAAGTTGAGAATAAACATCTGTATCACCTCGTGACTCTTTGATTACTTTACAATACTGAAGAAGGGATCTCGCTACACAATCATTAGTTCTATTCTCAAAAAATGGTAAAAAAAATCTGGGTCGAGGAGACCCTAGTTTGGAGGTTTTGATGATATCCAAAATATTCACCTGGATTCCAGAATTTTAGACCTCAATGTTTTTTAATTTTATGAGTGAAAGAGTTTGCACTCTATGAGCAATTGTTAATGCTAGTAAAATAACGAGTTTGTGAGTCAATTGCTTCAAACTTAGAGAATCCAGTGGTTCCAAAGATTCAGCCCAATCCAAGGCCACCTGCACGTCCCAAATTGATTTATATCTAGGTTCAAATGGTCTCAGTCAGAACACTCCTCTCAAGAAACGAGACAATGTAGGATCATTTATGTAATTTTCTACACAAATGAATGAAATTGCTGCTCTTCCATTATTTAAGGATCCAAATGATGCTCCAGCATTAAAACGAGCAGTAAAAAAATTAGACAGAGAATTTTTGTTGAAATCCAGTGGGTTTAGGTTCGATGACGGACAAAAATTCCGCCAATTTCTCAATCTTGAGTTGTATTGACGTATTGTTGACTCCGCTAGTGAAGAGATCAGAATGTTGGGTGTGTCTTCTTGTAGTCCCAATCTTACATGTGATGACTGGATAATCTTCCTGAGAACAGAGAAAGATGATGTGCCAGGGGGTGTCTCATGGACCTGCATGGAGATAATAATAAATCAGGTAATGGTGAGAATATTATTGCCTCTTCGTGCCAATAAGAGAGAGCATACTCGTGAAGATCGGCTACTATGGCTGAGATGGCCAATGAGGAACCACTACTATTTGTAAGGCTTTATAGGAAAAGGATAAAAAAGGAGGGTTTCCCAATTTATACTAAAAGCATCTATTTTCCAAGCTTCAGGATCCCGCCTCCACGAGCAGAATTTTTCAACTTTTGCGTTGATTGTTGAGGCGGATAAATCCACCTCAGGAATACCCTAACATTCAACAATTTTCCCAAAGGCTACATCTGAAAGTTCCCACTCCGTATCCACACTCGTTGACCGAGACCCTCTGTCAGCGTCAACGTTATCTTTTGATGCTGTGTATTCTGCATTAACCCAAATTTTTTTCCCTTCACACCAATACCAGATAGTCCGGGCCAAACAGTTAAGTTGTGGATATTGAATTCCACCCATGCGTCTTATGAACGTCAGGGCTGTGGTATTGTCAACTCTGAGTAATATTTCGCAATCAGAGCACTCTGGTGCGAAGGAACGAAGAGCATGAAAAGCCGCTATTAATTCTAAATGGTTAATATGTAATTTTCGTTGTGAAGCCGTCCAAAATTCATTTGTATGAACTCCATCATAACTAGCACCCCAACCGGTGAGGGAGGAATCTGAGAAGATTTCTTTTTCATACTTGAAATTTCGTATTTTGAATACGGTCGAAGGAATTGTATTTCTCCATCAATAAAGATCTGATCATGCGCTATTTGACTAGGTCATTTTATGTTTAAAATCTTGATCATTTATGAGCAAGACCAAAAATTTTTCTCGTTCAAGAATTTTTGTATACAGAATTCCATAAGGAACTGAAGGGTAGGCTGCTATCAAAAGACCTGTTAAACTTGCAACTTCCCGGATTTTATAAGTGTTTTCTGACAAGTATGAATCGATTGACTATTAATTGTAATTTCTTTCGATCAGGTAGCTCAATAATCTTCTCAGAATTGAGTATCATTCCCAAGAATTTGCAACGTCTCTGAGGCTCAAGTAAGCTCTTTTCTTCATTAATCAAAGAACCTAGTGATTTCAATCATTTTTTTGTCTTTTGAACATTAAGTTGACAATTCTCGAAAGTATTTCCTATGCACAAAATATCGTCCAAATAAATAGTGGCCAAGAAGCCTTATTTTCTTGAAAAACTAACTACTGATTTTATAATCTTGGCGAAGATAAAAGGACTCGCGTTTAATCGGAAAGGAAGACAGGTGAACTCATAAAGTTTATTTTGAAAAATGAATCTTAAGAACTTTCTGCTTTCAACGTGAATGTTGACTAGAAAATAAGCATCCTTCAGATCCAGAGTGTACATAAGATCATTTTTTGAAATTAATTTAACAGCTGTACGTAAGTCTTCGAGTTTGAAATGTGGAGTTTTGATCGATTTATTCAAGCTTTTTAAGTTCAAAATAAAACGTTTTGAACCATTCGGTTTTGGTATAAAAAAAATAGGGAGAGACAAACTAATCTTGGACTGGCTCACACTGTTGGACAGCTCCATAAAGTTCCAATTTGTTAATTTCTAATTTTAAATTATTACAATCTTCGATGGAGAAATTTTCGTTTTGTCTAATAAGTTTACAAAATCTAATTTTATAACCTTCGATAAGATCTAAGATAAATTTGTCTTTTGTAATCGACAGCCAGATTTTATGAAAAAAATTGCAAACGTCTTGGTGTTCTTACCTACAGATTTATTGTTTCTCCTGTTGGTTTGTTTGATTTTTGAGAAGGAGGGGCTGACGAGATGTCGTCTGCGGTTTCGAGAATTTTGGAGTTGATGGGGGTGGCCTGTAGCCCTGACTTGAGGTTCTCAAACTCTGAGCAGGGTGATTCCAGTTTACCGAACGATTGCTTTGCTTGAAAGGTACTTTCCTTGACGTGGATGGAAGAGTCATGGGGTGATGGGTGGAAATTTCCTTCCCCAAATTCTCAGCAGTCTTTGCAGATTTAATGACCTCTCGCATTTTAATCCCATAGAGGAAATCGCCTGGAGTGGTTTTTGGGGAACAGGTCTTTCACCTGTTTGGTCATGAAGGGAGTAATATATGCTTTTCTAGTAGGCGAAATTTGGAAATGGATCTGAGAAAGGAGTTTACCAGAATCCGCCAATAATTCCACTAACTTTAATCTGTCCACCGGTTGTACGGATAGGAACTGACGGAGGTCAGCTTCTATCCACTATTTATTTCAGAAATGCGATGCTTATGACTTACAGATTCCTGTCTGAGATCGAATTTCCTCATGGATCCTCACCTTTAATTGTTTAACATAATCCCCGTGCCGCGTCGCCCAACTCGATTTAAATTCTGTGGTTTGATTTATGAAAGGTCTAGTATTGGAAATTCAAGGAGTGGATGAGTCGTATCAATAAGTATTCCCGGTATTTAGTTATTTAACAATTAGTGAATTTAATTACACGTACAATCATGGATAGCATCCAAATTTTAGTGAATTGTCTTAAAGAACTAATTATCCAGAATGCGGTTTATGAGAGAGAGAGATAATGTATCGGACCGACGGAACCCGTATTAATTATAGGATTTTTCTATTAATTCTGCAAGAAGAGTGCGATTCGTTTGTTCAATAAATTTTCAACTAATTTTCTATTGCTCACCCCTTTTGATTTCTATTCGAATATTGTTAATAATTATGATTAATCTTGTAGAAGTCCAAGTCGAAGTCCACGTTAACACTGTCCTTTAGGTGAATTAGTTCCGTTTCACTTTCACTAATATTGTAAATAACTTTGTGATTATAATGAGTCCAATCATTGACCACTAGGGTATAATATGCTCGAACACCCGACTACGATGTGGTGCGTAATTGTCGTGATTTGTTTAGCAAGATAAATTATTATTTTCTGTAAGAACCCCGTGCACAATATGCTCGGTTTACCGCACGGTTAGGCCCAAGCTTAAGGGGAATGTACACGGCTTCGGTAGTTGGAGGAAAATTACAGTAGTCCCGGTGTGATATTTTTCACGGTTCGGCCGCGACTGCTGGACATCGGGTGTGTCCCCTTGATTGGAACATCGTCACCGAGGTGCTGAGATCAGCACCTAGATCATACGTGCAGATCGGTGAACGAGCTCTAACTCTTCCCAATCGGATTATTGAATCGGAAAATATTGACGATTGAAGGGGGACCGTTTTGCCCCATCCTCCCCTACTTACATTAATTAAATGACCCCATGGATTCCTCGGAAAAAAATTCCTCCGAGGTATTTCTATACGATATTGATAACAAATGACTTAATTTGACACTTCTATATGACGAGCGTGACTGGTTGTGCGAGTCTGGTTGCTGGTGTCGGTACTTCTTCATGCTGACTTCTTCCTTGGAGATCTTCAGTGGTGGCAGCATCTCTTATCCTCTCGCGAATGGTCCCATCCTGGTACACCAGGTGAACATCGGGCAGTTAGTTGCTTCTGGCTACTCTCCTCATGGGGCCTGAATCGAACCCATCAGTCTCCTTAGCATTGGGCTTCCTTGCTTTGCAGATGCACTGTAAACTGTTCCAAAGGCCCTTCCACCTCAGGAACAAATAAGCTATGCCTCTCAAGCTTAACAGGCCTAGGCCCCCGAGGGAACTAAGGATCAGGAGGCGGCGGTGGTATATCTCTTGATGCATTCGCCCAATCTCCACCAATCGTTGTTGTGCTTCGTCTAGTTGTAACTCACTCCTTCCGTGGTCTTTCAAGTTCGGCAATGGGTCCACGTGTATGCCTGGGAGCGAGTTCTGGGTCTCGGAGTCCCTTTCCAATTCAGGTGCTAGATCTAACAAGGGGAGATTTACGGGGGGTAAGTGGATCTCAAACTCTGACGTCTGCAAGATGAGATCACTGGTTGTCTGTAGTTTGCAACCCGGCCCTAGGGAAACGACCCCGGTTCCGGTGATGTTGACGATACCAGCAAGATGGTGTGAACAGATTACCTCTCCACGATCTGGCTCATTTGTTGAGAAGAGCCACTGGACGCCATTCTCTAGTAACGTTTATTCGGTGCCACGCGATTGGGTGATCTTCACGTCACATGTGCGCAATACTTCCAGTGATGGCTTGAGTAGCAACATTATTTTACAGATGGGTTTCAATAGCTATTCAATAGCTATGGGTATTCAATAGCTATGGGTTTCAATAGATTGTTTCGACCGATTCTTGTCGTCAAGGATCTTAAAAGACCTCTGCATCGATTCGAGGAAACTAGGTGAGGGTCTGAATGCATCTCGTCTCTGCCGAGGGTCTCTCTGCTGATATTGAGAGGTTAGTTGGCATCTTCTCGTGATCTAGTTTCAGAGGTGGTTCTTCGACTGCTGGCCCTTCCGAATCTACGTCGTCCCTTGGCCCTCTTCTTACCTCAATAATGGCCTCATTTTGAGGGGGTGGAATTGATTCAAATACGTCCTCTTCGATTTCGTCGTCGGTATCTACATATTCCGGGGGAGGTGGAGTTGCAAGGCGGTAAGGCGGAGGTCAGTTGAGTCGTGGATTCTCAGCGACATTTGATACTTCATCTGACTCGTCGTCCTCAGTTTCTTCCGGGATCTCTGGTGTGATTAGTTTAGAGATGGTTGGGTTTATCTGCCCTGCCCGACGTCTTGATAGTCGACTTGCGATAGTGCTGGAGTCGGCTGGCATGTTGCCGTGCCGAGACGATGAAGCAGCTGGTTTTGACGGCTTTAGCCTCGCCAATTGAGTTCTTGATGTTAAGGGCTGTGTCATCGGGTCCTTCTTTGGCCTCCCTCTTCCACGGGCTAGCGGTTCTATTACCGTCGGATCGGAGACAGTTTGCGCTCGAAGACGTGGCCTCGTTGGTGATGGGATCTTCTTGTAAGGCAAGGCGTAGAGTTTTGCTTCCACATGAAAAGGGTGTGGATCGGGAGGATTATAAGCTAGAGCCTTGGCAATTTGTTTAGTTTTCGCCGTTCGGTGGTGGACGACGAAATCAAACTCTGTAATTTTCGTCTTCAGGTGGGCCCTTCGGGTCGTGTAATCTTCACAATCCTGTAACCAAACTGCTGCCGAACTCTCAGTGAAAAGCTCAAATCGTTTCCCGTAGAGATAGGGTCTGAAATGGTTCCGAGCGAATACTACCGCTAGACATTCTCTTTCCTCAACTGTGTATCTAGTTTCAGCACCTGTCAAGGTTCTTGACGCATAAGCTACGGGGCCTTCGATACCTGCATCATCCATCTGGGTGAGGACAGCGCCAACTCCACATGGTGAAGAGTTTACTGTTACCATGAATGTCCGCTCGAAATCTGGATGTAGAAGGAAGGGTTCGTTCGTCAAGAAAACCTTGAGTTCATTGAAAGCGAGGTCTTGTCGCGCTCCCCATTTCCATTCAGTATCCTTTTTCAGGAGTTCAAACAGCGGGTTTGTTCTAGGGGAGTACCATTTGTTGAACCTCTGGAAATAATTACACATTCCCAGGAAACTTTCCGGCTCGGATTTATTCTCTGGTTGGTTGAACGCCACAATGGAGTGCATTTTAATCGGGTCGGGGCGGATTCCTCGATCGTTGATGATGAAACCCAAATAAGTAACTTCGCGATGGAAGAGGTGACATTTCTCCAATTGGAGGGTCGCTCCGTGTTCCTTCAGGCGTTGGGATACTGCCCTTAGTAAATCTTGATGGCGTTTCTTGGTCTTCGAGTGCACTATGATATCGTCTAGATATACCTTGTAACATGATAAAAATCATGTACTGTTCCTCGCCTGAACTGACCGCGGATCATGGGGGGAAAATTAGTCGTTTACCCCAGCGAGGAGTCGGATCACCCAGAGCCACAGCTGTCAATTTATTTTTTATTTTTTTTATTTGACTATTTTCCTTCTGTCCATCATTCTATCGAACTCTGTCGATCGCGCTCACCGTGGGTTACGTGAGCTTCGAGACGAGGGGAGTGGAGCGGAGCCTCGGGGAGAGCTACAAGACGGCGCGATAGCTGAGGAGCAGCACACCGACGAGCACGCACACACCGAGTCTGGGAGACTCACACCACGTAGGACGCGAAAGACGATCGTAGCACGCCAGCAGGCATCTCAGGCCTCTACGTGCGAACCCCCACCACCTCACCGATGGATCGGCGGCACAAGGCCGTCCAGTAAAAAACCGATGTTACAGCATTGAGGGAGCATCGGATTATGTTGGCTTCTGCGCCGCTCAACGCGGATCACATCCACCGACCGCGAGGCGCAAGTTCCAGTTTTTGGGACTGAGGAATTGGGAATTAGGACCATTTTAAAATGCGAAAGTCAAAAATTGTCGAATCACTTGGATTCTTCGCGCTCATCACGTGATCGGGTGGGGGTAGGAGAAATTGAGGGGTTCCTCGGGGTGATGTACGGCCCCGACGAACACTCTTCGCTAGGATTTCTTTCAATAAGGTCGCTCTGCGCCGTTTAAGTTTTTTTTTCGCTCTTCGAGCTTATTTGATCGACGGAAGTAAAGTACGTGGTGGTGTTGTGCCCGTTGGTTCCGGCTTTATCTTCCGACGTCGCCGTACTGAGGGTCCAGATGAGTCTGCCTGGTGTTCTCGCGAAATCNGCCCATTTTGGGGCCGTTTGAGAATGTGCTAGAGTCTGCTTGTGACGCGGCACTCTGTAGCCTCCAGCTACCTCTTGATTGATGTCATTATTAGTTTCGCTACTTAATTGTTGTTACCAATCTTCTTTTGTGGGGAAAACTAATCCCAGCTCATTTAATACGTCGACCTTCACCATTAACTTTTATGTCGTGGCTCTCGCGTCGCCGTCGCTTGCGGGTGATCCTCGCGTCTTAGCGTCTCCCACGCATTCTTGAGATTATCATTATTTCTCTTCGTTAATTAGCATCGCTAGGTCAGTTACATTTTTTTTTGTTGTATAGCATCTTTGCTCGTGGGAGTCCTCTCCTGCACGTGTACAGAATTCTACCGAAACTCTCGTATGTACGAGGGAAAGATCACAGTTGATTTATGATTTGGAAATATATTTTTTTTGTGTGTTTTATAAACAATTGCATTGTTGAGTACGCTCATTATAGCCTGTTCCCACACGCCTCCGCGGTTATCTGAGCTAGTCGTGGAACGCGGCTCAACGGTGTGACCTTGTCCTTTGGCGGTTAAAAGGACTGGCGCCCTTTTTGGCATTTTGTCTCCTCTCGTTATTCCCGTCGTTCTAATTCCGGGTTGAGAGAGTCCAAAAGGATCGCTGAAAGTTCGTGGAGAACCACGCGTCTGAATCCCGCAGACGCGCTTGGAAAAATACCTCACAACCTCAACACCATGCCCTATCAATCCCTTGAGAATCTTATCCATCGCGCGTTGAAACATTGCTGGCGCATTTTTCAGACCGAAAGGCATGTAATTGTATTCAAAATGCCTTTGAGGTATTGAAAAAGCGGTCTTTTCTCGGTGTTTCGGGTCCATCTTGATCTGGTGAAATCCACTCGCCAGATCCAGTGTACTGAACATTCGAGATCTCTTGAACCTATCGAGTATCGCTCGTCTTCTAGACAATGAATATTTATCAGCTATCGTTTTCTTATTCAGAGGCCTGTAATCTACTACCATCCTCCAGCGTTTCTTACCTTCGGAGTCAGACTTCTTCGGGACCATGACTGACAGGAAGTTATAGGGTGACTTAGAATGACTTATCTACCGTTCTTATGGTACACGTCACGCCTTTTATCTTACCGGGTCGTTCTCCAGGTATAGTGACGACATCATAGTACCCGGCCAAACTGTCTCTGATACACTGAACAGTCTCCTTCTCGCCCTTAGAAATAAGCGTATCTAGTATCAGCTGTTCCCTCGCCGATCCGGTCATGGGTGGTAGCGCTTTCATCTCAATTTCAAAGACTGGTTCTCCAAACAGGTCACTATACAGGTCCAGCCCTTCTAATTCGGATATTGACATAACTTCTGCCAGCGGTTGTAAATTTTGAGCTGGTATACAGATTTTGACCGAAGCGTCGGTATCATTACAGACAGTGGCCCAAAATATTTTATCCTTTCTAGGTTCTACTTCCAACTCTCTAAGAGTCACTCCTTTAGCCACTTCAGTATTGGGCAAATACATTTTCCTTGTTATCGGTGGAATTGCTTGTATAGGTATCCGTAGTTCGGAATTCGGTGGTAATTCCAAGGGTTCATTCACTACCAGTTTCCGATTAAATATGATCGGTTCTGTAGGGTTAGATCATAGAAGTAGGGACTGACGATATAAATCTATCTCGGCACGTGCTGAGACATAAAAGTCATTACCGATAACACCTGCATATGCCTCGTGCTTTCCTCCAATGACGTTGAATTCAATTGGCTTGCTGCTGATTTTGAGTATCGCAGTCCCGATAACGGGAGTGCTATCCATGGACGCCCCCACTATCACGCGTGGTGGACAGGCGATACACTCCACATTTAGATGTGGCTCGTATAACATTGTCACGGCCGCTCCTGAGTCTAATAGGAATAGGCCTGAACCCCCTTGTAATGCCGGTGATTCTAAATGGACTATGGGCTCCTCTTCCCCGGAACAGGCTACAGCTGATTCCATACGTAATAGGAACCGTGGATGTTGCATAGAAAATGGGATGGGGCGGCAGGGAGCTAGAGCGTAAGAGTTCTATAGGACTCGGTGCATCCATATTCGCACAAGAAATCTCGCCCGATAGCGACTGCCGCAGTATCCCTCCGGTGGTACAGGGGTTACATGGAATATAATGAATATCCCTCTCAGTTTACAGGTGAACGTCCGTATCGTCTGCGTTACTTCGTTCCCAAATCCCACAAAATAAATCTTTTCGTTGGGATTGATTCTAGCCTCTGGGTGTAAAACATCGATGAAAATTAGACTAGATTCGCCTCCGGTGTCTATTAATAGGTGTGTTTGGTGGTTATGGAAGTCGCGGTGCTGTATGGTGATAACCGGACACATGCCTCTCTTATACTGCGCCACATGAGTACCTACAAGCGGCGCAACATCTCCATTACCGATATTGTCTGTTATTCCGGGCCCTCGCTCGTTCCCATCGGTGGTGAACGAGCGCCCTCCCCGTTTAAAGAACTGCGACGATTCCTTTGATTATCAGGTGTCTTGTCTCGTCGAGACCATGGGTGATCTTTAGAGTCGTCTCTTACGTCTGACCTTCGACCTGAATTAATGGATTGTCTATCGTCACGTCGAGATCGTCTGTCATAATTCTCGGGCGGTCGCGATTGTCGCTCGCTTAAGTTCGTAAACTCTCTCGTGTTTATCGCGGCTTGTCCTCCGCCCGTCGGACAGTGAGGACATTTACATCGAGAATCGGCGCAACTCTTATCATTACGTGATGCTGTCACGGCAGAATATCGGTCTACGTCGCGGTCGTCATTCCGATTATACCTATCTCTCGAATCTGTACCCGATGTGCATTGGGTAGGACCGTCGAAGAAATACCGTTCACGATCTCGGGAGTTTTCTCTATCGTTGAACCGTACAGACCGGTCTCTTGACGGCCACCTATTATAGCGTTCGTCGTATGGTTGTTCCCGACGGTCGGATCGCGGCAGTGCCAATTGTGCTCACGTCGATCCTGATCCTGTCAATTCGTCGATCATCATAACTTCGATAATTTCTCTGAGGTACAAAAGGTCCTCTATCCTCTTCAACCAAGGGTTTTATAACCATCAACGCGTTAGCGAGCGTTTTCACATCACTTTTCTTCAATTCCATCCGGTATTCCGGTGGCGCTAATCTCAAGAGTCTTTTAAGAGCTAATTGTTCGATTAATTCAGTTAGGTCCTGATGGTGATTTGGATAGAGCAATTTCAACGTATTACGTGCATTCCGAACAATTATTTGTAGGCGAAAAAGAAAATCGTCGATCTCCTCATAATTTTGCAGAGTTAATGTTTCAATTCTCTCCTCAAAATAAGCCTGACTATATCGTTTCCGGTATTTTGTACCAAGAACATTCAAAATTTCGTCGGTCGAGTGGATTTCAACCGATTCTAAATGGGCTCTAGCGGGCAACCGTAGTCTGTCCAACACGGCTGCGATAAAATCAGGATTATTAGGAGAACCCTTGTGATAACAACGTTTGACGGCAGTCTCGAAGTCGAGCAAATCAACCTGGGCGTCTGGTACACCATTGAATACTGGGATAGAGTTGTGCGTATCCCTTGCTCTTAAATAATGAACGCAATCCACTCCGGTAGCGGATGTGCTTTAGTTTATCGTGACTCTAGTGGCATCCAGATTCGCTCCCTGGTTTTCTCCTTCCCGAGGTCAGTCTCTGTTCTCTTCGGCTTCTCGCGCCTCACGCTCCGCCCGTTCTCTCTCTTGACGCTCGAATTCAGTCTTCATTTTATGAGTACTTAATTATTGGAAATGGGTGATTTTGAATAAAAATCAATCCGGTTGAGTTGAAACTTTTCTTTATTTGAAATTATATACGTGGAAGACACATCCACACGCTTTGGGCTTCTCAGATGGACTAACTAAAGAAACAAAGATCCCAGAGGTCTGAAACCCTGGCGACATAGACCCACAAAGGTCTCTATTCATTTACAGATGTTTAGACTGAAAATCCAAATGCCCAAACATTTGTCCACGCTCTTCTCAGAATTTCAGATCAGAAAAATGTTCTCTTATAATAATATAAACATACTGTGAAATATAAAATTAATTTTTGTAATCATGGAATGTGAACTCCAACACACCCCCTCAAAAATTAATTCGGTACATCTCTCATATCANGGAAGACACATCCACACGCTTTGAGCTCCTCAGATGGACTAACTAAAGAAACAAAGATCCCAGAGGTCTGAAACCCTGGCGACATAGACCCACAAAGGTCTCTATTCATTTACAGATGTTTAGACTGAAAATCCAAATGCCCAAACATTTGTCCACGCTCTTCTCAGAATTTCAGATCAGAAAAATGTTCTCTTATAATAATATAAACATACTGTGAAATATAAAATTAATTTTTGTAATCATGGAATGTGAACTCCAACACACCCCCTCAAAAATTAATTCGGTACATCTCTCATATCATAATTATATCATTCACATCATAAAATAATAATATTCATAATTCCACATATACCTTAAAACTAATGTGTCTTCCTTGCATTTCCTGGGAGTCTTACTATGGCCCAACATTTGTTGCGCAGGATTAGGGAAAACCCAGAAAAACCTAATCAGGCCACTACTAATTACACACTAATTATTTACACTTTTTACATCCCTTCACAATGAATAAAAATGTGCCAATAATTATTCCAAGCCCATTTGTGTTCTCAGTTCCACAAATTTTGTAGTTGGGAGTGGCTTCGTAAGGGCATCTGCTAACTGTTTACCTGTTGGAACATAATTTAAAGTTATTAGACCTTTTTCAATTTGTTCTCTCGAGATGTGATACTTTATATCAATGTGTCTTTTGTGGTTATTTGCATTATTCCCAATGCTAATACAACCCATATTATCTTCATTAATCACGATTGGTCGTTTGATATTTATTTTAATGCTATCAGCCAATGAGTTTAACCATAAAGCTTCTTTGACTGCTTCATAAACCGCCATAGATTCAGCTTCAGTCGATGAAGCTGCTACTGATAATTGTTTCTTAGTTGCCCAGCAAATTGTACATCTATCGTACATCCTAAATAAATATCCTGTCGTACTTTTTCTGTCAATTTCATTACTTGCCCAATCTGCATCTACGTAACCACATAGTATATTTTCATTGCCCCCCTGAGTGTATGTCAGTTTGAGATCTTTTGTCCCCTTCAAGTATCTGAGCACCCTTTTTAGACATCTCCATAATTCCTTGTTATTTTTGTTGGTGAATCTACTTAAAATATTTATCGCAGCACTCAAATCAGGTCTGGTGCTCACCATGACATACATTAAGCACCCGATTAAATTTCGGCATGGTGCGGTATAATTTTCTTCGGAATTCAATGCTGTATAATCAAGTTTACTCTCTAGTGGTGTGCTCACTGGATTGCAGTCACTCATTCTAAATTTTTCGAGTATTGATTTGATATAGCCACTCTGATCCAACGTTATTTTATTCTCATTTCTACTGATTTGAATTCCCAAAAAGAGTTTAATTTCTTTTAAATCCACCATCAAAAATTTGTTCATTAAATATTCTTTAAAGTCATTCATAATATCAATACTGGCTGTAACAATCACCAAGTCATCAACATATAAAACCACGTAAATATTCTTTGAGACATCTCCTTTGTCTAAAATATAAATGCATCTGTCTATTAATGAACTTTGAAACCCTTTTTCTTTGAGAGTTTCTTCAAAAACTTGGAACCAACATCTAGCTGCCTGTTTTAATCCATAAAGAGCCTTATTAAGTTTGCACACTTGATTATCTTCGCATGTAATTCCTTCAGGTACTCTCATATAAATTTCTTCTTTCAGTTTCCCATTTAAAAATGCAGTTTTCACATCCATATGATGTATTAATAAATTATTCTCATTTGCGAAAGCTAATAAGAACCTAAAACTTGCAATTCTCGCGACTGGAGCAAATATCTCTTCATAATCTACCATATATTCTTGACTGTATCCTCTAGCAACTAAACGAGCTTTGCATTTTACTGGGTTTCCAAATTCATCATTTTTCATGGTGAATACCCATTTACAGTCTACGATATTCTTGTTCTCGGGTCTTTGTACCAGCGTCCACGTTTCATTTACCTGAAGAGAGTTTAATTCATCATTTATAGCTCGCTCCCATTGAGCTCTGTCTTCTCTATCTTTTATTTCCCCATAAGTCTTAGTAATTTGTCCAATAACCGCCTGAGCACACAAAATATCATTCGTAATATTTTCTTCTCTATACGATACAGAAGGAAGCCCTTTGATTCTTTCACTTCTCCTGAGATTTTCATTGGTTTCATCATTACTTGATGAAGATTTCTCTATACCTTCATTTTCACCTGTTGTTGCTTCACGCTCATTGTTTTGAATTTTAACAATTTTACTTGGCCCACCATCAGTGTCCAATTTTTCAATTACTTCAATTTCATCTGTTTTCATATTATCAGATGACCGAGACTTTACTGATTTCGACACGCAGTCCAATACATCAGTTTCATTCCGAGTACCACTACTTCGGTTTTCTTCAGCCTTATTCTCAGGTTTCACATGTGGCCTTGACTGAAGAAAATTCGTCTCGTCCACAATGACGTCCCTCGCAACAACGTATTTCTCAGATTCTACATCCCATACTCTGTAACCATTCGGTTCATACCCTACTAAAATAGCTTTCCATGACTTTTCATCGAATTTCCCTTTTCTAGTTTTGTCGTGAACATAAACTGTTGAACCGAATACTCTCAGATATTTAACTTGAGGTTTCTTGTCTCGCCAGAGTTCATATGGGGTTTTGTCTACTTTAAGAGCATTTGTTGGGGTTATGTTAATCAGGTACATCGCAGTCAATACTGCGTCACCCCAAAAAATCTTGTCTAATTTTGCACCGGCTACCATCGATCTAGCTCTTTCAGTTATTGTTTTAACCATACGCTCAGCGACGCCATTTAATTGGGGAGTCCGCGGGACTGTTAAATGATAAGTAATCCCTTTCTTAATACAGTACTCTTTCATCTCATTGGATAAATATTCTCTTCCATTGTCACAGTACAAATTAACTAATTTCATGTTAAAATGGCTTTCTGCTTTTGCAACAAAATCTTTAAAGACACAAAATACTTCTGATTGGTGAGTAAGAAGATATGTAATACAGTAATGAGTATATTCATCAACAAAAAGAACAAAATAATGTTTGTTATTTACTGTAGCAGGTGTAATAGGCCCTGCTACATCTGAGTGTACCATAAAAAGTGGTCTTTTCACATGCTCTTTATCTTTTTCTTTATTAAACGGTAATCGGCCCTGTTTCCCGTATATACACGCTTCGCAAAGGGAATCATCTGGTTTAACTTTCTCTATCTGTCCTAAATCACTAATCATACCTTTTGACTTTATTTCAAGAAATTTAGTTTTGCCCATGTGACCTAACCGCTGGTGCAACAATTCATAATCTTCCTTTTTACTAGCAAGTGCTATGACATCTGCTGAATTTATCCCCACCATGAAATCAACTGTGATTAAATTATTTCCAGTCTTACCTTCAATCACGGTTTTACCATTTTTACTAATATGTACTCCCTGTTGATCGAAGATAATAGTCATCCCAGCCTCTTGTAGTCTTGTGACCGACAGCAGATTGTGGGGAACCTCAGGACAATAGAGAACATCTTTCAGTACTCCCTGAATTCCCGTGTTGCTGATGACTCTCAGTGTACCCTTCTTTATTGCACTAATGTATGCTCCATTTTTCGCAATAGAGATCTTCATCGGTGTTGGGAGATCCACAAACTCAGCAATTAAATCATTTCGATTGATAATGTGGTCCGATGCACCAGAATCCAAAATGAATTTTATCTTTCCATTTTCTTCTCTCCCATGTGAATAGTTTCCAACCATAAATGAGAAACCAGATGTGCCCTCGCTGGAGTCCAGGTATTGAGCCGCCCCATGGTGTCCGTGTCTGTCTCGTTCTGCACCATCTGTCACGCTGTCTGTCTTTTAGATTTTCAGTCAGTTGTGACCTTTTGTAATGCCTGCACTCACTCTGTCGATGTCCTCTCTTACCGCAATAAAAACATTTTCCCTTGAACCCAAATCTTTGAGTTTTAAACTTGTTGAAACTCGATCGAAAACGCTTGTCCTTTTCCTTTTCAACATGCAATACTGTAGCACTCGTGTCATTTCTTTTTGCCTTCAATTTAACTTCATAATCTAACAGTCTTATCTTCGCGTACTCGAGAGTTAAATTATCCTCAGTTATTGTTTCCATGGCAGTGATTATTCCATCATAGCTGTCTGGCATTGTTAATAGCAAATATGACACTTTGTCGGCCTCTTCCAATCTACCACCTGCCCCCAGGAATTCTGTTACCAAATCATCAAAAGCTGTGAAATGTTGAATCAATGGTTTATCCTCTTTGTATTTTATTGTGATCAGTGCTTTGCGCACTGAGTGTTGACTGGGCAGACTCTTTCTCTCATAAACACTGTCCAGTTTCTCTAAAATTTGTTTTGCTGTCAGACCATCTTTTGCGAAACAGAGGTATGAATCTGACAGGTGTTGATGAATTAATTTTTGTAATCATGGAATGTGAACTCCAACATTAATTGTTTCCAAATACAGAATTTAATACTGCGAAACTACAATTTGACTGATTACCTAATTAGTAGTCGGTTACATTTATAATTATTGTCAATTATGGTCAAGGCTTTCGTTTACCAAAATTTTGAGAATCAACTGTCACAATTATCTTTTAGAGCGAGAATTCACGAACATTAGAACGTTATTTTGATGGATATAGATTTGAGTTCGAAGATCGAGTTGTGCGAGCGATGCAATGGGGCAAGAGTCCCACTTCTGACACCAAAACTGATAGGAACTGACGGAGGTCAGCTTCTATCCGCTATTTATTTCGGAAATGCGACGCTTACGATTTACAGATTCCTGCGTAAGATCGAATTTCCTCATGGATCCTTACCTTTAATTGTTTAACATAATCCCCGTGCCGCGTCGCCCAACTCGATTTAAACTCTGTGGTTTGATTTATGAAAGGTCTAGTTTTGATAATTCAAGGAGTGAACGAGTCGTATCAATAAGTATTCCTGGTATTTATTCATTTAACAATTAGTGAATTTAATTACACGTACAATCATGGATAGCATCCAAATTGTAGTGAATTGTCTTAAAGAACTAATTATCCAGAATACGGGTCATGAGAGAGAGAGAGATATTGTATCGGACCGACGGAACCCGTATTAATTATAGGATTTTTGTTTGTTCAATAAATTTTCAACTATTTTTCTATTGCTCACCCCTTTTGATTTCTATTCGAATATTGTTAATAATTATGATTAATCTCATAGAAGTCCAAGTCGAAGCCCAAGTTAACACTGTCCTTTAGATGAATTAGTTCCGTTTCACTTTCACTAATATTGTAAATAACTTTGTGATTATAATGAGTCCAATCATTGACCACTAGGGTATAATATGCTCGAACACCCGACTACGATGTTGTGCGTAATTGTCGTGATTTGTTTAGCAAGATGAATTATTATTTTCTGTAAGAACCCCGTGCACAATATACTCGGTTTACCGCACGGTTAGGCCCAAGCTTAAGTGAAACGTACACAGCTTCAGTAATTGGAGGGAAATTACAGGAGTCCCGGTGTGATATTTTTCACTGTTCGGCCGCGACCGCTGGACATCGGGTGTGTGCCCTTGATATTTAGAGAATATTTGTTGGGTAATTCAGCTTTTATCTCTTTTGATAATCCCTCTTTGCTCATTTTATTCCATCTGCAGACTAGATCCGGGTGAAGGGCAATGTCCTTAGGTTTGTCCTCATCAGGTTCATCACCCAGCAGTTTGCGAGTTTCCTCATCTAGGGAGGATTCAGTCACTGAGAGATCAACAAACTCTTCGACATGGTCCGTTTGTTCAGTGGGAATTGTTCCAGAGTCCGGATTCAAAGAGGTGTCCACCGAGAACAGCTTCGTGGTTAGGATTTTTAGCAGTCTTGTTGATCATTCTCAGAGATATGTTGATCCTCAACATCTGAGTGATCAGTGAGTTTGATATTTTGTGGGGGCAGATTGTCTTTTCTGTTGTCTAAAAACCAGAGGGATATCCAAAATTAATGATGCACTGAATATTATTGCCTCCTACGTGCAAAAATCTGCAGCTTTTCGAGGCGTTAAGCCAATTATGATGCACTGGATTTTACTGCCTCCTTCGTGCAAAGATTACCAGTCATACGAGGCGCTAATGTGACTCACTCATGTCGAGAACACATAGCCCTTGAATAAAAGTAATGGCAACAAAAATAAAAAATAGTAAATAATAAATACCGTTTTAGGTTACACCGCATTTGCGCTTCAATTTCTCCTCTAATTTCCTAATTTTTTTCCTAATTTTAAATAATCCTCTATGTGTTTCTCTCGTCTTTTATTTTTTTGATTATTTATAATTTGGATGAAAAATACGTCTGAAAATTTGTTTTGCGAGAAAAGTTGCTCTCAACGTTGTAACTCACTCGAGCACAAAAAACGTTATGAAAATCACGACGTCCACGAGGGCACCACGAGGCTATCAGGGCGCGCTTTTTCGAATTTCTCTCTGAAATTGTG
The DNA here is from genome assembly GCF_001412515.2 of Diachasma alloeum. Classification (NCBI taxonomy): domain Eukaryota; kingdom Metazoa; phylum Arthropoda; class Insecta; order Hymenoptera; family Braconidae; genus Diachasma; species Diachasma alloeum. The sequence goes on from NW_021680485.1 coordinate 270,086, forward strand.
ACTCAACCTGGCATAAGCGACGGTACTACAAGTTAATATTAGGATTGTAATCCCGAGAACGAGCCTGGCATATGTTAGGTGATCCCACTTCTGGTGTCAGACTTTTTATTTTCTATATCTTAACAAGTGATAACCGACATACAATGATACTTTCATTATTATGAAAGTAATCTCCTCCATTACGAACGACGCACTCCCAGACTGCTGGCGATTATCGAACACCATGTAGAGTCCCCTTTTCATTCAAAATGGAAATAATCCTATGCAACTCAATATCTAATTTTGCTCTTTGCTGTTGTAACCAGTGCCCGACAATTCCCTCTTCACGTGACCAAAATAATTGGAAGCACACGGATTCATATCGGGAGAATATGGTGGGTGGAAAAGTTCCATCCAGCGTTCATTGTCAATTAACTGCCGAACGATGCGTGCTTTATGTGTTCTGCCCTTATCGTGTAAAATAAGAGGACTTGTTATGTGATGGTCGTGTGCCCATTTGAGAATATTGCCCCCCAAAAACGCCTTGTAACGTTCAGATGTCATAGTTGTGTTTTCTGCATAAGTCTTCTAAAAAGCGATTCCTCTTATATCCATTGCTACTAATAGCAGTATCTTCCGTTCGTGAAGTTCTGCACGTTGTAACCTTGGTGCTGACGTACCTGGTCGAGGACCCGTACCTCATCTTCAGTGGACGTTCGACCTCGTTTCTAAGTATTGAGCCAGCGTTGTATTGTTCGTTTATTTAATGCATTGCGGCTAACATATTTCACTAATAACCCGTGCGCAACTTCTCCAGAGTAATCTAATAGGGCACAAAATTTCACGAATATTTGTTGTTCCACTACACTCACGGAGTTTTTCAATTTTCAAGTATACGACACTGCTATACTAAATGAGCAATACTATCATGTTAGTATTTTTTTCGTCAGTTGGCGCAATACCATGCCAGCTGGAAAGAAAAAGGTGACACCACAAGAGGGATGACCTAATAATTGAGCACGGCGCCATTGATAATCATTAATGAATAAATAAATTCGACTGGATTATTGGTCGCTACCTTCGCTTACGCCCATTGCATGTGCGTTGAAGTGGGTGTGACCCGTTTCAGGTCGAACCAATAACTTCCCGATCAATTCACATTTTTCTGTTTATTAGAAAAAAAACGCAAATTTTGACATTTCCATCCAGATATCAAGAAAACGGGATGTATTATGGACTATATACATATATACTATCCAATATCTATTTTTTTTTACAGATTTACATAACATTTTTACATGTTAAATTTCAACAAGTGTTAAAAAAATTACACCCTAAAAAACATATATGTATTGTAACGTGTTATTTTCTATTTCGACCGTTCAACGGTGTTTTTTTTTTTTTTTTTTTTGGGTTCATGAACTGAAAAATGCTCTTTACGCACTAACACACTTCAGACGGGTGGTGTCTGAAGTGTAGTGTCCGAGTCGGTCAGGTCTAGATGGTAGCGACCACGAGCAAGTATCTGCTCGACGAATGTGCAACCCATACGGACAAAAAACCGAACATGACCCTAGTAATCTTTGACCTTTCCTTCCCCTCGCGGCACCACCGTTAAGTATTACTTCGCGAGGGAGGTTTCAGCTGTTTGCTCTTCCTCATTTCAACCTTATGTACGTCCTCCTAGTCTACGAAGATGTTGGGTGTAGATAGGAGGTTCCAATAGGTTTTCCGCCTTTGTTGCAGCCTTGCGCTCGCGTTCCTCTTTCCTGAGCTCTTTTATGACTACAGCTGCAAAGTGACTCGTTGCATCCCAAGCTGCCTGCGAAGCTAATAGAACATCCATTAGGTTTTCAGGCAGTACTTTCATTTTCAGTGTAGACACCCAGATATGTCTGGTCTCGCTGAAACGCGGGCATGCGAAGAACACATGCTTCGCATCTTCATCCACTTCCGGGCAGGTCGGACATTTCGAGGAATCTTCATGCTTGAATTGATGAAAGTACGCTCTAAAGCATCCATGCCCAGAAAGCATCTGCGTCAGGCAGTAGTTCACCTCCCCGTGTCGGCGATTTAGCTNTCCCCGTGTCCGCGGTTTAGCCAGACATCCACTTTAGGGATAAGGCGATGAGTCCATCTCCCCTTGGTGGAGTTGTCCCACTTCAGCTGCCATTGCCTTAGGCTGTTTCGCCTTTCTTCAGACGTCAACTCCTCGGGACTCAGCACTTCGGATCTTCTACGCTCATACAGAGCTTTCCGCTCCTCAGCCAAAATCTCGATCGGCAACATTCCTGCGATGACACACACTGCGTCCTCAGAAACCGTCCGATATGCACTTGCGACTCTAAGGGCACTGAGTCGATAGACTGGTGCGATCTTACGTCATGCTTCCTGTAGTTGTAGGACAGTTCCTCAGATGGGGATTGCATATGTGAGCACGGAAGTAATCTCTGAGGACAGTAGTGCTCGTCTCCTCTGCTTGGGTCCCCCGATGTTTGGCATGAGGCGTGATAAGGTGGATCTCACACCAGATGCCTTGGTCCCCACGTGCTCAGCTTGCTGCTTGAAATTCAGTCGTGCATCGATCATCACCCCCAGGTNTCGTGCTTCCTGTAGTTGTAGGACAGTTCCCCAGATGGGGATGGCATATGTGAGCACGGAAGTAATCACTGAGGACAGTAGTGCTCGTCTCCTCTGCTTGGGTCCCCCGATGTTTGGCATGAGGCGTGATAAGGTGGATCTCACACCAGATGCCTTGGTCCCCACGTGCTCAGCTTGCTGCTTGAAATTCAGTCGTGCATCGATCATCACCCCCAGGTATCGGATGACTGGCTGGGAGGTGATTTCACCAGACCCGACTTGCAGCGTGATCATCTCGATCTTCTTCCTGCTGGTGATCGATACGGCTTCCGTCTTCTGTTCCGCTAGGCTCAGTCCAACAGAATCCATCCAGCAACAGATCGTCTCGAACGTTATGCTGAAAACACGTTTCATGTTTTCCAGGTGCTTCCTGATGATGACCACAGCCACGTCGTCTGCAAATGCCACAAGCTTAGTCCGCGAGGGCAGTTTCAGCTTCAGCAGCCCGTCGTACATGATGTTCCACAGGAGGGGACCCAGGACTGAACCTTGGGGTACTCCTCCTGTCACTTTGTACTTCTCAGGTCCAGTCTCGGTATCATACATGAGGATCCTTTTGCTGAAATAGCTACTGACCATCCTCCGCAAGTAGCCCGGCACGTCCAGTTTAGCAAGAGCCTCCATGATGCAGTCCCACCTAGCTGAATTGAAGGCGTTCTTGATGTCCAGAGTCACCACCAAGCAATACTCCTTAGTGCCATTCAACCATCGTTCCGCTTCAATCGCTTTCCTAGCGGTTTCGACGACAAGGTTGATGGCATCAAGTGTGGACCGGCTTTTCCGAAAACCATATTGATTCCCAGCAAGCGCGGGTTCCACGGCAGCTTCTATCCTCTGGTGGATGATACGCTCGAGAATCTTGCCAGCAGTATCGAGCATGCAGAGGGGACGGTAAGATGAAGGTTCGTCCGGTGGTTTATTCCCTTTTGGGAGCAGCACCAACCTCTGCTGCTTCCACATGGCAGGAAAGATGCCCTCTCTGAGGCACTCGTTGTAAACATCCAGGAACTGCTCTGGCATCGTGTTAATGGCCAGCTTCAACGCGATGTTCGGGATTCCGTAAAGCCCTGGAGCTTTGAAGTTTCCCACTCTTTTGCAGGCCTCCATCAGCTCTTCCCTGGTGATCTCCGGGACAATTTCTCCTTCCCATTGTTCCCATTGAGTTGCGGCGAAATTCCGGTTGACTTGGGAACAGCGTCTCCACAATTCTGTTCAGGAACACCGGACACGATGGTGATGGCATTGATTGACTCTTNATCAGCTCTTCCCTGATGATCTCCGGGACAATTTCTCCTTCCCATTGTTCAGAGTTGTGGCGAAATTCCGGTTGACTTGGGAACAGCGTCTCCACAATTCTGTTCAGGAGCACCGGACACGATGGCATTGTTTGACTCTTGAGTCGTGTCATCACCACCCTGTAGGGCCTCCCCCATGGGTCGGTCTCCACCTCGCTAAGGACGAGCTCCTTAGCGAGGTGGAGCCTCCAGCATTGGCTCCAGCATTGCCTCTTGCTATGCTTGATGGCTTTGCTGAGCTTTCGCCGTGCCTTCTTGTACTTCATCTCCAACTCCATGAAGTTGGGACTTTTCCTACCACGCTGAGATGACCTCCTGGCTGCATTGCACTCCTTCCGTAGCACAACGATGGTCTCATTCCACCAGTACACTGGTGGATGTCGATTCGTGGTCCGCTTTCTCGTCATTGTGGCGCCGCAGGCTTTACTCACCTTCCTCCTGATGCTCTGCGCCTTCGAAGCTGTATCTGTACCAGCGATTGGATGGTCATCTAATGCCACCGCAAATGAGCCTGGATCGAAAGTGCTCACTCTCCAGCCAACGCTGTTGGTCTTCTTGGCTGTTGATGCGACCTTCTGGTTGGAACATATCTCCCAAAGTATGGCTCGGTGGTCACTAGCCGTATATATATCAGCTACTCTCCATGTGTAGTTTCTCTTAGCGAGAGCACCAGTCACGAAGGTAAGATCCATAATTGAGCTCGCCTCTCCCCCCATGAAGGTTGGTTCATCTCCTCTGTTCAGCAAGATCACGTCCAAAGCGGACATGGCTTCCAGAACAGCTTGACTCTTGGCGTTTGTCACCTTGCTGCCCCAGTCAACTACCCAGGCATTGAAGTCACCAGCTATCATCACTGAAAAGTGTTGCTTGGCATCCACAGTCAGCCTGTCCAGGAAGTCTGTGAACTCATCGATGCTGAGACTCGGTGGGGTATAACAGCTGTAGACGTGAATTCCATCGATCTTCGCCTTCACGTAGCCCTTCCTCCTTCCGCTGTCTTGAAAAGGCCTGTTCCCACAAGCCCAGATTACTGCCCCGCCATTGGCATCAGTAACCCAGGATTGGGTGCCGAGGTGTCGGTACGGCTCCGAAATCATAGCCAGATCAATCTTCAGTTCTCGCACCGTTTGCATAAGCAAGTCATGGGCGTCCCCACAGTGGTTGAGGTTGAGCTGTAACACCTTGCAGATCTTCCTCCCCTTATCGCCTTTTGCTGGTGCGCTTCTGGAGTGCCGCGGTATAGGCTGGGCATCTATTGCTACCAGCAACATGAGCACTATTCTCCTTATAGCCTTTGTCAATGCAAAGGGCGCATTGCGGTTCTTTCTCGCAGTCCTTGGCTTTGTGGCCATCTCCTGCACACCTCGTACAGAGCTTCGAGCGATCCACAACGCTCGTGCATTTTGTAGCGAGGTGTCCGTATTGCCAACACCTGAAGCACTTGATCGATCTCTGCAGTCTCCGTACCCGGCAGTTGACCCAGCCAATGTTGATCTTCTTCCCGATCTCCTGTTCCCCCAGAATTTTCGTGAGAGCAGCTGCCGTGAGTGTCACTGAAGCAGTTTGAGTCCCTCCATAGGCTTTCCGCAGTGATTTTATGGCCTCCAGACCAATCTCGTACTTCTCACCCACTTCTTTCTGAAGAGCAACGAGAACGTCCTCCTTCGATGTCTCTTCATCGAGATCTTTGATCTCGAGATCTTCCATAGGCTCCTTGCTTAGCACTTCGGCTTCACTTCCTAGGAGTGCGAAAATCGCTGATAGTAGCTGGGAGGCTTCATCCGCCTTCTTCTTGCTCAGAATAATCAGCATGTCACCAGTGGTCGTACGTCTGATTCTCTCGACGCAATCACTAGCCTTATCACAAGCACTGTCTTTCTTCACTCGCTTAAGGAGGTCTAAGTAGTTCCCCTTCTCCTTGTGTCGAATGATCAGCGCTTTTGGCCTAGCCGCCAACTTCTTCGGAGTCTGCTTCGTGTTCGGGTTTCCCCGTAGCGTCTTAGGAGCCGAGTCACCTTTCTCCCGTCGTCACTTCCACTTCTGCCAGCCCTGGTCTTCACTGGCTTCATCCTTGTTGAACCTTCCTTGATTGGTCTCGCCCTTGGTTCACTCGCCTCTAGCACGATCCTTCATGCTAGGTTCATTCCTTTTTGTCTCCTCCTCCTGGCGCGGTGACGTGAGCCGCTCGGGTGGACTTGGGGTCTTATCTTTCATGGACCTTTTGAGCGAATCGGAATACGTTCCAGGTGATTCCCGATTTCTCTTCTTATTTCCTCCAGTGTCTTTCCGGTTCTGGTCTTGTGACCCTCCTTGCGACCCTGCATCATTCATAGTCCGTTCCCTAATCTCAGCATTTTTCAATGCTGGTTTGTCGGATTTCACTTTCTTCGGCGGCACTTGTTCTGGCAGACGTTCATGCAACGACCTAAGTCGCCTAGTAGAAGCCTGAACGCTCCTAGCCATCTGGTGAATATTCTCATTTATTGTTCGCCTATTTTTGTCTATCAACTGGGACAAAAGATCTGCGATGAGCTTCTCGTGGCGATCCCATTATTGTTTACGTCTCGCTTCTTCATTTAAGACGCTGAGATCGATCTCGTGCTGAGTCTGCACCTGCACCACACTCGTGGGATG
>NW_021680486.1:2630-9423 GCF_001412515.2 Diachasma alloeum
GTCCTCTCACCCGGGTTTTCATGATGCCCCAGGGCCCTCCCCACTCTTGGGTTGACCCTAGCAACACCATGGAAACGGGACGCCTCTCTGCGCTCCCATTGGTGGGAAAAGTTTTCCCCTCTGACGTCAGTGGCGTGGGCCACTCAGGCCCACGTCTCTCTCTCCCTCTCTCTCTCTCTGGTGACGTCGTCGGCGTGGGGCAGGCCCCACCGTCATTACTCGCAGCTGTCTTAGTAATTAAGGTTACCTATCATAAACTTAACCGAATACAAGAGACGTAGTTTCCCAATGTCTAGACTAATCCTCGGGTAGTTTCCCGCAAACAATATTTACAGCTGCGCCTATAATAAAATATTACAACTCTACTCTTAAAAATACTGCAGCTCGCTCGTTTTAATCCTACCCTATAATAAATCTACTCCACTACAAAGCGACGTAGTTCCCCAATGCCTGGACAGAATGTCGCGACATTGGAACGTACTTCTCCACAAATAATATACATATATACACTGAAAAATTCCCGATACTACATCGGTTGAGTAGCTTCGAAGATATTAGCGAAAAACGATTTAAAAACGAATAGCTTTTTCTCCAAAACTATTTGATTAATCGGGCTGAACTTTTGCATAGAGTTAGTCCTCGTTAAGGTCTATAATTTGACAAAATTTCAGATCTTTTCCAAATTTTCAATTTTCCAAAAATCGACCACCGCATAGGTGGCAATGGACATTGACATGGTCGCCAAACTTCGTGTTTTTACGTTTGAGACCATTCTACATCATTTCCAATCAAAATTAGAAAATGTGAAAACAGCACCATTATAATACTTCCATTCGGAAGCAAAAAACAAGGCGAATATTTTGAAAAAAACAAAATGAAATCGGTCCACTAGTTTTCGAGATATTACACATAATCGTTTTTCATAAAAAATAGAATATCTCCGGAACTGCTGGGCCGATTCAGTCCAGTTTCAATCTCAACTATCCTTGTCATAAGACGGAGATCCTCTCAAAATTTGAAGTTGATATCTCCATTTTTGCGAAGGCTAGAGAGCGTACAACGATTTTAGGAAAAAAACAGAAAAGTGGAAATATCTCAAAAACTTTGCAAGAACGGCTATATAGGTTCTGATTGATCTAGATAGGGGACATCAAGGCAAATATTTTGAAAAAAAAAAGTGAAATCGGTCCACTAGTTGTCGAGATATGATACATAATCGATTTTCATAAAAAATGGAATATCTCCGGAACCACTGGGCCGATTCAGTCCAGTTTCAATCCCAACCGTCCTTGTCATAAGACGAAGATCCTTTCCAAATTTCAAGTTGATATGTTCATTTTTGCGAAGGCTAGAGAGCGTTCAACGATTTTTGGAAAAAAACAGAAAAGTGGAAATATCTCAAAACTTTGCAGGAACGGCTATATAGGTTTCACTTGATCCAGATAGAAGGAGTTGAGACGAACATTTTGAAAAAAAAATGAATTCGGCCGATTAGTTTTTGAGATATTTGCAAAAAAAGATTCAAAAAGAAATGGCTTTTTCTCAGGAACTACTGGACCGATCGAGCTCATCCTGTGCCCAGAGTCAGTCCTAGTTAGTACCTATAATCTAACAAAATTTCAATTTTTTTTGAATTTTTTCAGCCCTCTTAGTGTTGTATTTTCTAAAACCTAATTTCCAAAAAGTTGCGGAGGGGGGGGGGGCAGACAGACATTGTCGCCAAACCTCGTATTTTTACATTTCAGACCATTCTACATCATTTCCAGGCAAAATTAGAAAATCGAGGAATTCAAGGATTGCAAAGCTTCCATTCGGAAACAAAAATCAGGCAGAGGATTACCCAAAATGCGTTCACCTGATGTCCTCTATCCCTATTTAGGTCCATAGGGTTCTTATGGATCTCCAGATTTTCACGATATTTCCTTTCAAAATATCCTTGGGTATTGGCCAGCATTCTGGCTTGGTCATACTGAATAGTGTGTTCAGTATCCAGTGTTGAGCCAGGGTAGACTGATACAGGTGACCGTAGCTGTAGCACCGTTGGTGTGCCTCGATCTGTGTACTAGTTCTCTTTCCGATTTGTCCAATGTACCGTTATGCCCTAAATAACGTTACGAATTTCCTCTGTTGATTCGAATAATATGAGGACACGAAAGTGGCACGTATTATTCGAAACAAAACAGGTAATGAAGAATAAAATAACGTCCGATATTCGTGTTTGAAAAACCACGGATATTCGACAAATGTCGATAACTGAGGTGCAGCGTCAGCACTTTGCGCCCCAACGACTGGCCTTCGCGTAACCCGATGCCTCGCAGGTATGCGACGAAGACAATGACCTGATACAATCGAATCCATGAGGGAATAAAAACTCGTGAATTCGTTGCCTCTGGGCCAGCAATTCGACGACACTTTACCTTCTTCTACTTTCTACTCGCGTGATACCTTCAGTATTTGCCCTAGTTTTCATTTATTTAACAAATGGTAAAATAATCGTTCAAAATAAATTCTCATTAAAGATACTTGTTTCTACTATTTATACGCGTGTGATTCATCCCTTATTCGAACCCAACCGCTCGGGTCCATTATATTTTTGGTGGCAGCGTAATTTTGAGAACAAGAAGGCCTGATCCACCACTGTCTAATCACACAGTGATACAGAACGGAATAATATCTGGGAAATTGAACTATATGAGGGGACACTGGCTCGCGCTAGAATCGGGTGGATACAGGAGGAAGGTCGTTAACAGTCCCATCATCTTACCTCAGAAAACAAAAGTCGACGGTGTGAAATTGCCACGTGCCTACTGACCAGATTCAAACAAACACACTTTTGACATGAAATTGTGACTGAGGATGAAAAGTGGATATTTTATGACAATCCTATGAGCCGAAAGTCGTGAGTTTATCCCGGGGGAGCTGTCAACGAGTTCTGCAAAACCGAACATTCACGGGAAAAAATTCTTTGTATCATCCCCTGGGCTATTCTACACGGTTAAGCCTTAGATGTTTTAAGGCATAAATTACTTAAAAAGCGGGATACTATATACTATCCATCGAGTTTTCGGACCTCTATATGAGGGAAATAATTGAATAATTATCAATGCACAAATTAATCAATTCGGTGGCACATGTGCTCAAACACAAGTGGGGTATGATCCACATCTTCTGTTTGTCGGACAGGTGCTCTGCTAATTGAGCTATTGTGGCCTCCTCCGCATCTCCGAATTTCAGAATTTGTGCATATGGTCTCACTATCACCACTCCCCTCACCCTTCCCGTTTTTAAGCCTTATTAAATTATCACAACAAAAGAAATTTTCACCGGTATATTCAACATCCGTATTATCCTCTGGGCTATTCTACACGGTGAAGCCTTGTTGAGATAACTATGCCACATGGAGTTTTAAAATTAAACTGCTTTTGGATAGAGAAGATGTACTCGAGGCAATTACAGGGACACCCCCAACGATGCAAAGTGAACTCGTTGAGTGGAACAAGAAAGATCGCCGGGCAAAGCAACTATTGGCTTACTTGTCGAGGACAACCAAACAACAAAATTGAAGAAATCAACCACTGCGAAACAAATGTGGACAGCCCTAGAAGAGTAATACGGTAAAGCGAATACTGCAAACTGTCTCATCGTGTTCAAAGAAGTTTACAGAATGGAAATGCCTGAAGGGGCCAATCTAGAAGAACACCTGGAGAACATGCAAGAAAAGATTGAAAAATTAATCGATTACGGTCATGAATTCACAGACAGAATGATCAATTCATTCTTCCTGATGAGCCTTCCGGATTCCTATAGCGCCCTTGCCAATACCCTTGAACAACGAATAGAAGAAGAAAATGTCGCACCCTCAGTGGTCAAAAATAAACTCATCAGTGAATACCGTAAACGTTTAGGCCGCATAGCAACAGAGGCAACAGACTCTGCGTTACGTGTGTCAAAACAAACTGACGAGTGTTTCTTCTGTCGTAGGAAAGGACACGTATTGAAACAGTGCAGAAAATACCTCAAATTCAAAGCTCAAGGGAGCACAAACATAAATGCCAGAGCAACAGCCCTGTTACACCAGCCCACAAAAAAAAAAAAAAAAAATTCTAAGAGAATTAGAATTTAGAGAGAAAAAATTTCCGCTTCACCCAGCCGGGAATCGAACCCGGGTCTCCCAGATACGCGCCGGGCACTCTTACCGACTGGAATGTTTTACGTGTAAAAAATTGACTAAATTACCTAATAAGTTATTTACATTTTTTACGACACATGGCGCCATCTACCGGGATTCGGGGAAACTTATCGTTTTTCTCAAGACTTGTTGGCACAAGGGTCAAATTTTACAAGCGTCAAACATTACAAGAGTAAAATTTGACGAGGGTCAAACGTTATGGGGCTCACAAGGTGATGGTCAAATTTTCGCGAGAGTCACAAGGGGATCGTTAAATTTTTAAGAGGGTAAACGTTGCGAGGGTAACAAGGGTCAGAAAGGAATACGGTGAAGCTTAATCGCCCCCTTGTGATTCTCGTGACGTTTGACCACCGTGAAATTTGAGCATCCCCTTGTGACCCTCGTGACATTGGAATCTCGCGAAATTCGACCATCCCCTTGTATCCCATGTCACTCTCGTGAAATTTGATCGTCCCCTTGTAACCCTCGTCACGTTTGACTCTCGTGAAATTTGGCCATCTCTTTGTTAATCGTGAGGTTATATGAGTTATTTGCATTTGTTACATTTATTACGCCCTGTAGGTAAATTACCGGTTTTTTACATCATCACGTGACGCGTAACCTCCCTTTAGTCCAAGATGCCCAACCCTGCTCAGGGGTCATACTTACACAAGGGTCAGAAGAGTAGGGCTGCGCACGAGACACAGACGAGACTTCACGTTGAAGGGATAGTCTCGCTCTAAAAAAACATGGAAATTTTTGAGTCTGTCTCAGTTGCAAAATGCATACTATCATCTCCTCTGGTAATGACTTGGAAATAATTTGTTTCGTCACAGTGTTCATTTTTTCTGGTTTTTTATATTCGGTCTCGGTTTCAGTCTCGGTCTCGTGCACTTTTAAAAATAGGGAAAAGGAGAGAACGAGAGGAGATAAATTTTCGTGAATTGTGAAAAGGGGAGGCAATGCTATGCCCTTCGAGACTGAGACAGTCACGAAAATTTCCATCTTGTTCTAGAGCGAGACAATCCCACGAGAGTGAAGTCTCGTTTGAGTCTCGTCCGCACCCCTACAGAAGAAGCATGCGGGATAGTCACAAGGGTCAAATGATCATGAAGATCAACTACCGATGTGGTTTTGATGATTGACATTTTTTCATTTTTCAATCAAAACACTTGAAAACACCGCATATATTCAATAAAATAATATTGATATAAACTGAATAACATAGAAACAACAATATAAACAATATCAACTACTAGTTATTGTAGGAAGTATCTTGTGGAAAATACAATAATGATTTTTATCCTGCAGTTTTCGAATTTCGGTTAGTAAAAAGTACGTTTTCGAAAAAAAGGCGAACTGAAGGAAAATTCAAAAAAGAAATCTCACGTAAGATTCTTGAGGAACCACCCCACCCTCCCGCCCCCCCACGTAAGACACGGTAAGAAATCTTTGATTCCCCCCCCCCCCAAACGTCTTACGTAATTTATGGACGGCCCCTAAAGCATTGCCAGTGGGAACCTATCAGGTAATGATAGTAAAACCTTCGAAGGGGAGGAAAAAGTCCTGAAGTAACATCGAGTGCGAAATGACAATACCAGCTGAATCTGCAGAAATAAAAACACAGATTTTGCTCAAAACAGCCGAATTAAAGGAGCCTACGTACTTTCTAGCCGATTCTGGAGCAAAGGCCTCTCTTGTGAGGACGGATAAACTGAATGGAAACATTAAAATTTTACCGGGGAATCGAGTACTGAGGGGAATTTCCAATGAGGACGTCGCAACACTTGGAGAAACTATTCTATATCTGAGAATTGGGAACAGACGCCTGGGACGTATGTTTCAGGTTGGTCCTGAAACATTTCCTTGCATCAGGGGAATTCTGGGAGAAGATTTTCTATCTTCACCTAGCCTGGAGGTGGAAGCAATTCATGGAAAGCCATTGATTATCCATGCATGTCCCTTCGATCTATTCTAGGATAGAGAACCTACGAAAATCGCAACTAGAAGCGAGGTATTGCTTCGAATACCAACACGCAGGGTAAAAACTGGAATCATCCGAAATAAACAGCTGACGAACGGCGTTTTTATGGGGGAATGTTTGACAAAGGCGGTGGACGGTCACGCGCTCGTTTGCATAATTGAACGAGAAAGACTTTTACATCAATTTACCGGCGGTGAAACTGGAGCAGTTACCATCAGTGGAAATTATCATGATACTGAAAAATAAGTGCGAGATAAAAGATCACATGAAATTACTGCATGAAAATGTGAGAATTGATCATCTGAATAGGGAGGAAAAAGACTGTCTTCTGAAAATTTTGGAACAATTTAACTCAGTCGTGCAGTTACCGGGAGATTCTCCGGGAGCTACTGATCTGGAACATGGGATTCTGCTAAAACCAGGCACAGCGCCAATCAGCGTCAGAGCTCCTCGTTGACCAGAGTCACAAAGGGGGGAAGATGATCGTCAGGTCAAGGAGATGCTGCATAATGGAGTCGTGCCACCAAGAAAAAGCCGGTGGAATGGATCATTGCTCGTGGTGCCCAAGAAAATGGAAAACTCCAGGGTATTTATGTATAGAAAGAAAAAGAGAGAGAGAGAGAGAGAGAGAGAGAGAGAGA
>NW_021680486.1:14791-39115 GCF_001412515.2 Diachasma alloeum
GAGTGCGACGTGGCGAGAGGGCAGAGAGAGGGGGAGAGCTGGAGAGAGGGCGAGAGAGGAGCAGAGAGGGGGCGAGAGACGGCGAGAGGTGGCGAGAGGGGGAGAGAGAGGGGGAAAGGGGAAGAGAGGGAGAGAGGTGGTGAGAGGGGGAGAGACAGAGAGAGACAGAGAGTGATTTGGCCGCGGTAAATTTTTATACGGATAATTACAGCTACCTGCTTCCGTAAACCTACGCCAGAGCTGCCTTCATTTCGAAAAATTGCTCAAATTCTTTACCTCTCGCGTGAATCAATTTCCTACATTTTTAGAATAATATTCATTAATTAAATTCATAACATAAACCAGATATTTTGCAGATATTTTTGTCGAGTTCGGTTTTGTTGACTTAGAATTTAGTATTTTTGGAGATTTTTCTACGTCAATTCGGTTGAGGATCAGGATATCACCGTGGAATATTCAGCCGCGATTATGTGCTAATCAGTGTTTCCTGTACCCCTTTTTGCTTTGTCGACAGTGTGGGTACATACCGCACACTGTTGTCAATACCGATCGCCATTGGGTTTTAGTTTTAATTTGCGTTTTCCTTCGTTAAGTCCTAATTTCTCTCTGGAGTATGCCCTCTGTAGATAAGCTACCTTATTCCGGTAGGAAATGGAGCGAAGGCCCGCTCAGCCATCTCAGTTTAGTTTTGAGTTTGAATAATTACGATTTAGTTCATTTAAAATAATTAAAATCAATATGGTATTAAAATTCAAATTTGAATCTTTAAATATTTCATGGATAATTAACGAGGGAATCGAAATTTCGCATCTCCGACACTGGAGTCCGCCCTATCCGGGGCTAGTCTCCACCAGACTGCCCACCACTGCGCAACAGGCCCGAGCGAAAGCACGCAGTAGTCGCTGTTACAGTAGTCACCCGGACTACCACGTGTGTGGTACCTCTCAATGTAGCTCCTTTACAAAAATTACTTCTGAATTAATTGTTGGTGTTAATCAACCGAATTACCGTCTACATCAGCTCTCCAGGCCATGGTATGTACCAGTGTGCTTATTTAGAAGTGGTTTCATGTGATTTAGTGCGGTTTCCCGTGGGATAAAATTGCGGCACGGGAAATTGCGTCGCTGCCTTACTACATGACGCCAACACCGCAGTTCATAGATTGAAGGGCAGGAAGCCCTCCAGATGAACCCAATGCTACCTTTCCGCTACCTGGCGTTTATCAAGGTTGATTTGTGCTACCTAAAATAATTAATTTTAATGAAAATTTAATCATATATGCATCACGCTCAGGTGATTGACGTTCAAGGCTACCTCGTGCTTGCTACCTTTTTTTGCTCCTTTCTACTGTTCTTATTTGTGCGTAATTTCGCAATGCTACCTCTTTTCCGTTATTTTCATCAACTCATAACAGTCTTGGACGAAAATTCGGCTACATGGAATGTCGTTTATGGTACCTCTGTTTTCAGTTACGAATTGCTCCCTTCCGGTGAATCACCCACGTGGCTGATTCAAGTTCTCTAGCTCATTCTGTTATCTTTTCGGTGGATAATATCCCCGATTTTAATGCATTACTGTTATGTGCGGAGACGTTGCTAAGTATCGACGGGCAACTTTAGTATTTTTGTAAAAACCATTACCGAACAAACGAATTGAATTCCAACAAAAAACTAAAGTAAATTAGTATACTTGTATTCACTTCTAGTTTTGTTTTTGTCAATTATTTGGGAACTTATTGGTATTTACTAAGAAATGATTATGGGATGCGGGAATTTTGATATAAAAAGCATTATTGCCAAAATAAATTGTGAATACCCTTGAATTGATGAAAACTTGAAATTGAAATTTATTCCTAATTATAATATTTGAGGCAACACCAACAATTGCAATAATTAATCATTCTTAAGTGAACTTAACGTTTTAAATCTCAAAAATTAACTCGATTCTATAAAATCTGGAAAATTTCTAGTTTAACGGGAATTTGAATACAACTTCGAATTCTTGAGTAGATTTTTCGACTTACTACTTGTCGATAACTCAACCCTTAGATTAGCTTGTCCAGCGGGTGCTGTAACACCTATAATCGTCCAGGTTCGGCGAGTCGCTGTAGTTTTCGTCTTCCACTCTCACGCTGTTTTTTTTTAGTGTTCAAAGTTTTATTTAATTTTGTTTAATGAGTTCATTTTCAAAAATGTCTACAACAAAGCACTAATCTCGATTTAAGGCTGCGTTTTGCCCAGTCAATTTTTCACTATATCACCTCTTTTTCGTAAGGTCACCAAAAGAGAAGAAACTTATTTTCTTAAGGGGGTCTTCGCTTTTTCCTGGGTTGAAAAATCGATTTTTTTACAGTTTATCATTCTATTACTATTCTAAAATAATGTAGAAAAAGAATTTTTCTGAAATTCCGAATATTGAAGGAGTAACAGAGCCCCAAAGCCGAGCGCGTACAGGTAGGCAGGTGCACTATGGTTGCAACATAACAATAGAGTCTTTCAGCGGTCCACCTTGGTTGGGGACGTGCGAGATTGGATAATAGGGGAGAGGAGCTCCTCTGGAAAACTGTTGATATTTGATATTCTTCATACCTGTGACCCTCAAATTTGTTTACAATGAATTTTGCGGATAACTTGGTTTGGAATAGACTGAAGTCTATTCCAAACCTTCGAACAGAGTAGTGGATTTTTGTAGCATAACTCTCGAAACAATAATGGACAGAAAAAGATTCCGGTCAAGTCCCAATAATAATCCGCGAGGGAAAAAATGTAAATTCCGTGGTAATAAGTATACCAAAGTAGATAATACATTATTCACAAGTGCATCAGCAACTAAACTACGGAAAAGAGCCGCAGACAAATTCGATATTAACGACAATAGCCATTATTGTCTCACTAACTTTATAACAGTTTTTCCCGCTATTAGTAGTGCAGTGATTTACAAAGATTGTAAGGGTGACATGAACTCTTTGAAAAGTTCAACTCGTGGTTTGGGATTTCGTATTGTTTTGCAATGTCGATGTGGCAAAAAAGACGTACCTTCCAGCCCTATGATAGACAAAGCATATGAAATAAACCGTCGCATAATTTTTGTGTTTCGACTTCTTGGTGTGGGTTTGGAAGGTTTGAATCTTTTCATTGGACTTATGGACTTAGGAGTGAGTGTCAGTAATACTTTATATTGCTCGTGTTTGAAAATTATTCATGAAGCATCGGAGGAGATACACAAATATTTCACACGTGCGGCGGTTGAAGAAGAACAAGAATTGAATGACGGTGACAATCATTTGATGGTATCAGGCGATGGAGCGTGAAAAAAGAGACGCTTCCAATCATTGCTTGGGGTTTCAAGTCTGATTGGCGAACTGACAGGAAAAGTTGTTGATGTCGAAATAAAGTCGAGCTTCTGTCGAGGATGCAAAATGAAGTTGAAAAAACTGGAGGAAAAGGAAAAACTCAAAGGGAATACCTGGATATATGAATACATGGATACTCGGAGATGATTGGATGGAGGAACATGAAGAAGCTTGCACGCATAATCATAATGGAAGTTCTGGAAAAATGGAAGTTGACGCTATGGTTGATATGTTCAAAAGATCTGAAGAACAATATGGAGTTCAATATACTACATACGTCGGTGATGGTGATTGTAAAACATTTCCTGGTATTCAAAAAGCAAAGCCTTATAGGGAACAAATAGTGACAAAGAAAGAATATCACTTGCATGCCCAAAAATGTTACGGTACACGAATCGGGAATTTGAAAAAAATTGTTAAAAATCTTGGGGGGAAAGGAATAGGGAAACTCACAGAAGGTGTAATGCAGGAGCTAACGGTTTATTATGGATTAGCTCTCAGAAGGAATCCAGATTTAGTTGAAAAGATGAGAGATGCGTTATGGGCCACATTTTATCATAAAAGTTCAACAGATATCAATCCACAACATCAGTTCTGCTCCCCTGGAGACAAAAGTTGGTGTAAATGGCGTAAAGCAGAGGCAAATGAGATTTTACAGGAATTCCGTCATAAACCAGCTCTTACCGATACAGTATTGTCTGTAATAAAACCCACATATGAAGATTTATCCATACATGAGTTATTGGTAAGGTGTTTAGGGGCGTACACGCAGAATAGTAATGAAAGTTTGAATTCTTTGATCTGGACCTTCACATGAATTGAAAATTGTGGAAATAGCAACATACCTGGCTGTTTGTACATTCAATGACGGACTTAGGTCAATTCAGAGAATGATGGAGCAAATGGAAATTCTAATGCGTCCCCGTTGTGATGGATACGTGGTGCGAAGTGACAAACAGAGAGTCGATCGCTCGAAGAGGCGTGTCTCTGACGCAGCAAGAATTGCACGAGTTGCCAAAAATGCCGAAAAATATGCAGAATGCTAGACTTTGAACGTCTTTATGCAGAGTGCTAGACTTTCAACGTCTTTTTCTTTCTGTCACGGGAGTCCCTGACCCACGTTACCCGGAAGTTCAAAGGCAATTTTCTCGGAACTAAATTTCCAAGAATTTTCCGGAACTATTCCATGGATATTTCAAACAGTTATTCACCAATCAATTTGAAATTTTTACCACCTATTTGAAATCTACAGATCTCTTGCTCTTAAAAACCTCAAAATAATAGCTTGAATATTTTCAATTTTTATATCAAATTTTCGTGTCGAATTTGCTTGAGAAAATTGGGCCTTATCCGGAAAGGTAAAATATTTCATCAATTTTTTCATTCATCCTATTTATTTCACTCAGGGACAGTGCCAGATGTTCGTTGAGTACTAAAATATAGAACACGTCAATAGCGGAACACGTCAGTACAATTATGTTTTATTATTGAATATCGACTTATACCTATCCCGTTTAGAGTTTAAGATATTGGGTTGTTGGTTTCTTGATCGATGATTGGTTTTGTTAATTAATGTTCTGGTCCACGAATCCACCCTTCTCTCCACGACCCGCACACTGAGCAACCGAGTAAATTCCGTAGCCTCGTAATCCACATTTCTGCGTATGGTTTTCGATATGTTTCTTGTCGTTATTGAATTTTTGAGGACAATCAGTATTTAGTTTTAAGAAAAGTACGGTTCCGTTTGCGGTTCGTCGATTCCGCGTCGCTAAAAATCGGCTGGCGCCTTAAATATTCGAAGTAAGGATTGAATGAGCTGCTGGTTGTTCCTGAAGTCCGAGAACGCAGTTAATGATTTGGCCGTGTTTGGATAATCGAGCTTTTTTTGGGTTAGGGTTTTTGAGTATTTGTTGAGGCCAATGATGAATCATTACAATATAAACTGACACGGGAAAAGAGTTGATCCCCAAAAAAAGGTCTTTTGTAAAAAAAAAAAATTGCCAAGAACGGGTGCGATCGTTGGTCTGTTTACAAAATTTGTTAAATCGGCCAAACATGTAGTGACAAGTACAGATAAATAAAGCTTACAGATTATGACACAACTCATATAAAACTGAAAAAATAATGAAAATCATGAAAGTGATATTCAAAATTTGAGATGATTAAAATTCCAAGTCAACCTACTTGGCTCGCGCTTAAAGCTATACAAAATCTCGCCAAGTAGTTTGGCTTGAATTTTTATCATCTCAAATTTTGAATATCATTTTCATGATTTTCATTATTTTTTCAGTTTTGTATGAATATCCGTTCTTGGCGAGTGTTTTTTTTTACAAAAGAACTTTTTTTTTGAGATTTAACATATTTTTGTAAATCAGCGTTTTCTGTATTTTTGATGTTTATACACATAACCACACCCGTTCTTGGCAATTTTTTTAATAATTTTTTTTTGTGTTTTTCAGAAGATTTCGTCCATTTTTGTGAGTACATCCTTCGATCTCACAAATCACTGTAAAACGAATAAAGATTGAACTTTTTTTGGAGAATTTTTTCATGCAAAAAAAGTCCATAGCGAGATGGGTGATCTTCAATGTGTGGATGGAAGCATGATACATCATCTTGGCGCCAATGAGTCGTACCGATATCTTAGTTTTAATCAATAGTAAATGCTGTTGAAGTCAAAGAGACTCTTTGCGGGTAATACCGACGGCGCCTTCGCAAAGTTTGGAAATCCGAGTTTTCCGGCAACAATAAAGTTGCCGCAACCAATATTGGAACTCGTAGTGACGACTTTGTTGTTTCCGGCGTTATCTAGTCTCGGCAGAACAAAATGAGGCATATGGGCCCGTGGGCTTGGAGTAGAGTAAACCTCCTGTCGGCCCGACCATACGTCGACATTTTTAGTACTACCCAGAGGCAGTGATGCGCGATGGCCGAAGCGGTAACTGGTGGTTGAGAGTGCGGGTGTCGTAGCATGATTAACGTAGTTCCACCCTGGTCAGATCAGCCTTTCAATGTCCCAGGCTCTGAGGAGTCCTGGCTGATTCGCAAATAATTCTGGAACTGTCCCGTGTAGAAATATTCGGGAGGAGGACGCATGCTGGAGGAGTCGAAAGATACCCCAGAATAGATGTGAATAAAATTCACTAGGACAAATCGGCTGCAAGGCCTAATGCATGGCTTGCAAAGGCTCGTGACGATGTGATAGGAATACTCCTGGTGGACCTTGCCCACTCTACCGTGTCACACTGATGCTAGCTGGGCAAAACGTTGTCCAACCACAAAAGTCCTCGGAGTGGACGAGTTTGCCTCAGAGGCCGGTTCTCGTTGAACCTCCCGTAAAGGTTCGGCTGGCGCGCAACACACGGGCGATAGAGACGGCCAAAAAGTAGTTTGGATTTTTCCTGTGTGAACAGCCCGGGAAAATATCCCTAAAATTTATACATACTAATAATGATTTTGAAAAATATCGAGACAAGTTTTCATATAATTTTCAAGATTTACACATGAATGTGTTACTTATATATGATATTTATGAATATTAAAGCAGATAATGCAGCAAATTCCCTCGATCTTGAATTTTCTCATGTTCTAGATGGTCAGTTACCTCGTGATAGGCGTACGGAATTTGGCGAGCCCATCGCCCAGTAAGGTGTCTCGATTACTTCGACCGTGTCGTCGTCGTTATCGTCGTCGTTGTCGTCGTCATCGTCCTCGGTGGTGGTTGTGGAGACGCCCTGCGGCAATAGCCATGGACGTTATGTGTTAACCACCCACAGAATCCTGTACCCGTTTCCAACATCGAATCGCGGCAGAGCCCCCCACAATCGGTGTCTCTCGGATGGGGACCGTGGATCAGTTGGGAGGGACAACAGATCTGGATCCAATGGTATCGACTTGGCTGTCCATATGATTACGTGGTCGGAGGAGCTCAAGGGGGATCTCATGCAGTGTTGGGTAGATAGTCAGTCGGCGCAACGAGGATATGTGGCGAGAATGCGGGACTTGTGGTGTACGATGCAACCCGAGTATGCAAATTTTACCATGCTGCATTTTCGAGATCAGGCCAGTCGCTTGAATCGGCAGGGATATGATTGGCTTGTCGTTCTACGGCGGCTGTCGGGTGGTCGTTTCTCCCAAATTCCTGTCAGAGACGACGATCCTCAGACGGAGCAGCCTACTCAGCCTAATGATGGGGTGCCAGAGAGAACTTCGAGGGATATGGGGCAAGCAGAGAGAGAGCCACGAGGAAGTTCCGTATTGGGCCTGAACATCTGGCGTTGGAGAATGAGGCATTGGCTGCAGGGCTCCCCTCGGGCGTTGACTTGCTCGACTTGAATTGGGCTGTATATGATGCAGCGCTCCGTCTGAAGGCGCAAGCCTCTGCAAGGGGGTCGTTTGAGCTGAAGAGAAGGCGAATTGCGCAGCTCCAGGGTAAGATCAAGGAGGCTCGGAAGGAGGCGTCGCAAATTCAGTGTGGGCTTGATTTCATTGTGAGTGGTCGACAGTTCACGTCCTGCATTCGCAAAATATCTGCGAACTTGCGTTATCATCATCACACACTGAGTAAGGCAGTCCTTCTTGTTATCAAGGAGAGATTTGTCGAGAAAGTGCGAGTTCTAGACGATACAAAGCGGTCCCTAGAGAAGCGGTTGCGGCGAGTGGTGGACAATTCGGTCTACCACTGCGATCCCAATGGTTGGTTCGATCCACCAGCGCCTGCGCCCGACAAGATGCCTTCATTCGAGCAAGTTGAGGAATTCCGGGAGGGGAATGTATGGTCAAGTTCCTCAACTCATGATAGAGACTCAGGCTATTAAGTAGTTTCGCGCTTTCTGTCAAGGACATCGTCGGCAACGTGCAGAATTCACCCCAGTCACTCAGGAGGAAATTCGAGTTGTACTACGGGGTATGAAGAAACATGCCGCGCCTGGTCCAGATGGTATCAATGCCTTTTGGTGGAAGAGGTTTACTTCTGTTCATAGCCATCTAGCCCGAATATTTACCTCGCTCATCGATGGTAGTGCCTCACTTCCTGAGTGGTTGGTGGAGAGGAGAAATGTGCTGCTTTCGAAGAAGGGAGACTTGTCTGACCCGGCAAATTATCGGCCAATCACGTGTCTGAATACGCTGTACAAGCTCTTCACAGGGGCTCTGAATGAGCGAATCTTGTATAACATACAACCAGTGTGGCAGCAGATTTACGAACAGTGGGCAAAGCGGTCGCTGTCGGGTTGCAAGGAGAGTTTACTCGTCGATCGCTGTGTATTGCGTAATTCGATGCAGTACCATCGAAACTTGTCAATGGCCTGGGTCGACTATCGTAAGGCATTTGATAGCGCGAGCCATCAGCTCATCTTTCTGCTGTTGGAGTGACTTGCAGTAGAGGAAAATGTAGTGAGGTGCCTTAGAGATCTTGCACCGCTTTGGAGGACGCGCTTCACGATAACATTTGGTGGGGGTCGGCTGACTTTAGAGTTGGTGTAATTTAGGAGAGCATTCTTTCAAGGTGATACATTGAGTCTTCTCTTGTTCTGCATCTCGCTGATGCGCCTTTCTGTTACTTTACGTGGTGTTGGTGGGTACCAAGCCGGGAGACTTGGCGACAGAAGGCATCAGGTTAGCCATATATTTTATATGGATGACCTGAAATTATTTGCTTCAGGAGACCGACAGCTCAAGTTCCAGCTTGATGTTGTCGCGGTGTACTCTCGAGCAGTCCGTATGAGTTTCGGGTTGGACAAGTGCGCAGTTTTCCACATGAAGAGGCAGAGGGTTGGGGATGGGATGGAGCATGTTCATCTAGTAGATGGAAGCGTCATCAGACATCTTGGCGCCGAAGAGTCTTATAGATATCTTGGCTTCAATCAGCGATCCGTTGTGGATACTGAGGCAGTCAAAGAGACTCTTCGTGAAGAGTATCATCGGTGGCTTCGGAAGTTTGGAAGTCCGAACTTTCCGGAAAGAACAAGGTAGCGGCGACAAATATGTTCGCTGTTCCAGTTCTTCTGTACTCATTTGGCCTGCTCAAATGGAGGAGTGAGTTGGAACAGTTGGACCAAGATACTCGTACGCTCATGAACATCCATCGGAGTCTCCATCCACGGTCTTCATGTCCGCGGTTATACTTCTCGCGAGACAGTGGAGGGCGCGGGCTTCTCAGCTTAGAGTCTCTCCATGAGCGCCCGGTCCTTGGTTTGGCTTGTGACGTCATGAATGGCTTGGATTCTTTCTTGGAGTTTATTCACGATCATGAACTTCATGGGATTCGAGCCTTCTTGTATAAAGCAGCGGCTACCGCGGCTGATACTCTCGGTTTAGAATTTCGGCGTGGCCGGGATGGTCAGTTGGCTCATGATTCATTAGACAGCATGGATAAATCTTGGCGAAGAGCGATCATCAAGGAGGCGAAGCAGTCCAGCTTGCTTCGTCAGCACATCAAAAAACCCATGCATAGTGTATTCTTTCGTCTTGTGGAGGAGCAGGGTCTATCCGTCCAGCTGACTTTCTCGTTCTTGAAGTCAGCTGGCTTGATGTCCGAAACTAAAGGTTTCAACACCCTAGTCAATTGAAGTCGCGGTATGGGGATGCATGCTCCGGACATTTGATGTCGGCTTGCAAGCAATCCCCAGAAAGTCTAATGCATCTTCTGTCGGCTTGTCCGACATATGCAGTCACGAGTTATATCTACCGTCATAATGCGGCTTTGAGGGTGCTGTATTATCATTTGCGGACCTCTTACGGGACAGACAGAACGCCGGTGCTGCCTTATGCTTCAGGGGATATTGAGTCCGTAGTCGTGAATGAGAAGTGTAAGATTTACTGGAACTTCTCGTTTGCGACCATCAGGCCTATCGCCGTGACGAAGCCTGATGTCCTCTTTGATTTTGATGACAAGATCATTTATGTGATTGAGTTCTCTGCTCCTGCGGAGAGCAATATATCAGTTAAAGAGGAAGACCAGCAGGTCAAGTACCAACCGCTCCTATTTGAGCTGCGTCAGCTGAATCGGGAATTCAGGGTCAAGCTCATTGTCCTGATCATTGGCTCTCTCGGCGGGATGAAGCAGTCTTTGGTATCTGCGCTTGAAGTGATCCTAGCGTGTAGGCGAAATGCTTGCATGTTGGCTGGCCAGATGCAGAAGGCTGTCATTCATGGATCCCTCCGGCTGCTTAGGCAGCATGATTCGGGACTGCAGTAGAGCTCACCCTCTAGTTAGAGGGAGCACTGCTGTAGAGGGATTCGGACTAGTTTGTATCGCTTAGCTTACTGGGTGATCTTCGAGGTGAAGTCGGAGCCTTCGACGATCATTCAGCGATCTCTTTTATGAGTAAAAAAAATAATAATAACCTTGTTTGAGCTACGTCAGCTGAACCGGGAATTCAGAGTAAAATTGGTCGTCTTTATTAATGGCTCTCTGGGGGGAATGAACCAGTCCTTCATATCCGCGCTCGAATTCATCCCGGCCTGTACGTGTAATGCCTTAATATTAGTGGGCCAGATGGAGAAGGCTGTCATTCTTGGGTCTCTCCGTCTACTTAGGCAGCATGATTCTTGACTGCAGTAGAGGGCACCCTCTGGTTAGAGGGAGCGCTATTGTAGAGCGATTAGGAAAAGTTTGTATCGCTTAGCTTGCTGGCCAGTCTTCGAGGTGTAGTCGGAGCCCTCGAGGATCGTTCAGCGATCTCATTTACGTGTAGGAGGAAATAATAATAATAATAACGCGTCTGAATGCACTATAGAAGCTCTCCACAGCCATCTTGAATGAGCGTATCTTTCGCGATATACAGCCAGTGTGGCAGTCAATACATGAACAGCGAGGAGCCAAGCGCGGGCTGTCAGGTTGCAAGCAAATTTTTTAAATTTTTTTATCGCAATTTGTCAGTGGCTTGGAATTATTATCGCAAGGCATTTGATAGCACGAGCCATGAGCTCATTTTTCTGCTATTGGGGTCCCTTGCGGAGGTACATAACATAGTGAGAAGCATTAACGATCTTGCGCCACTCTGGAGAACGCGCCTCACCATAACATCTGATAAGGAGAAGCTGACTTCAGGGTTGGTGCAATTCAGGAGAGGAGTATTTCAAAGTGACCCATTGAGTCTTCTTCTATTCTACATCTCACTGATGCCGCTCTCTGTTGCGCTACGTTGTGTGGGAGGATATCAAGCCGAAAGGCCTGGCGATAGGAGGCATCAGGTCAGTCATGTTTTTACATTGATGACCTGATACTATTTGCCTCCGGCGAGCGGCAACTCAAGCTTCTGGTTGATGTTGTCGCGGTGTATTCACTTGCGGTCGGCATGACATTCGGGTTGGACAAGTGCGCCGTCTTCCATATGAAGAGGGGTAAAGTCAGTGACAAAGTGTGTGATCTTCAGCTTGTGGATGGAAGCGTCATACATCATCTTGGCGCTAAAGAGTCATACCGATATCTTGGCTTTAATCAGCGATCCATAAAGCGATCTCTCTAAATTCTAATTCTCTTAGAATTCTTTAATGCCTAAAGGAGGTTAGGCGGTGTTTGAGGTGAATTTGAGAGTGAATTTCTGTGGTTCCCGGTAGCTTAGTCGGTAAGAGTGCCCGGCGCGTATCTGGGAGACCCGGGTTCGATTCCCGGCTGGGTGAAGCGGAAATTTTTTCTCTCTAAATTCTAATTCTCTTAGAATTTTTTTTTTTTTTTGAAGCTCAGAAGGTCAAGGAGACTCTTCGCGGATAATACCGGCGGCGGCTACGGAAAGTTAGGATATCCGAGCTTTCCGGGAAAAATAAAGGTGACGCATCGAACATGTTCGCTGCCCCAGTGCTTCTCTACTCCTTTGGCGTCCTCAAGTGGAGTAGAGGCGAACTGAAACGGCTGGACAGAGATACCCGCAAGCTGACGAACATCCACAGGA
The DNA here is from genome assembly GCF_001412515.2 of Diachasma alloeum. Classification (NCBI taxonomy): domain Eukaryota; kingdom Metazoa; phylum Arthropoda; class Insecta; order Hymenoptera; family Braconidae; genus Diachasma; species Diachasma alloeum. Next base: position 27,038 of record NW_021680486.1, read on the forward strand.
GTCTGCATCCACGTTCTTCAAGACCGCGATTGTATTGTTCACGAGAGAGTGGGGGCGCGGACTTCTTAGTATGGAGGTTCTTCATGAACGTCTGGCTCTCGGTTTAGCTTGCGACGTTACGAATGGCTTGGATTCGCATTTGAAGTTCGTACGTGATCATCAACTTCGTGGGGTTCAGGCCTTTCTATATGAGGCAGCAGATACGGCAGCAATTTCCCCCGGTTTGGAGTTTCGTCGTGGCCGGGATGGTCAGTTGGCTGGTGACTCGTTTGCTATTAGGTGTGTGAATATGACTCCGCCCTTTCCCAACAGATGTCGCTTTAGTATTGCTTACGGGCACTAATGAATGGCTACACTTGTATTCGATAGTACTTTACGTCAGCTGTCAAACGCACTGCGTGACATTTGGTTGAAATGTAAGCAACAATTGTTTTTACCTCCGTGGCCGTCGGTTTTCGTTCCAAGTAAACATCATTATGCGGGAAGTGTTATTACACTATTATATTGCAAAGAACAGTGTAGCGGAAACTTATCGTTTGCTTGTGGAGATTTACGGTGAACATGCTCCATCTAATACAACTTGCGATGAATGGTTTTGACGATTTCAAAATAATGATTTTGGCACTGCAGATAGAGAACATGGAAAACCACAAAAAAAATTTGAAGATGCTGAATTGGAGGCATTATTGGCAGAGGATTCTTGCCAAACTCAATGAGGATTGGCTGCAGCATTAAATGTTGAACGATCAAAAGTTGATAGCTGAGTTCCATATGAATTGAAAGAAAGAGACATGGAACGTCGAAAAACAATTTGTGAAATGCTACTTCAAAGAAGCAAAGAAAAGGATTTTTGTATCGAATAGATACTGGAGATGAAAAATGGAGATATTATGAGAATCCTAAACACTAAAAAACTTATGTGAAGCTAGGTGAACCCGGCCCATCCCAGCCAAAAAGAAATATTCACAGTGCCAAGGTTATGCTCTGCATTTGGTGAGATCAGAGAGGTGTTGTATATTATGAATTGTTCGAACCCTCTCAAACTATGAATGGAGAAGTTTACCGACGACAATTAATGCGTTTGAAGCGAGCCATAGAAGAAAAACGACCAGAACGGGTGAATGGGCACAGTAAATTAATTCTTCAACATGACAATGCCGAACCGCATACCGCCCAAGTTGTGAAAAGATATTTAGATGGACAGGACTGGGAAGTGCTACTCCGTCCGCCATATTCGCCAGACATAGCTCCTCTGGATTACCGCTTATTCCGAACACTGCAGTCAGATCTTACGGGAGAACGGTTCACTTCATACGAAAGAATCAAAATTTGGCTTGATAATTGGATCATCAGTGAAAATCATTCATGAATATTATCATCAACAATTATCACTGACAATCATCAGTCAACATTATCGGACATCATCGATTTATGTGTGTGTCGTGTATTGGGACGGTTTGTGTGCCACGAGGCAATTCGGGGTTAACTCGATACAGTCCACCGACAATCAACAAGACTGAATTCCTCAGAGGATCCGCCGAGTCACATCATCAGTGTAATCTGCGCGCCCAGCCAACGGTTGAATTCTTAGGGCTATTACACTAATACCACGCTATCATCGTCTTCTCGATCTCCATCCATTCAGTTGGCGCAATCGGAGAATCTCACAGTTACTACCATCAGTCTCACCGCTCCTCATCAGCAGTAATACTCGTAGTGCTATCTTGCTCACACTCATACGTTCATTATCATCATCACGAGAGACAGTCATTCGAAGGACCTCAACAAGAAAACCGAGACAAATCAACTCAAGGATGACGTATCAAAGCTGCCACTCACCTTATCTGACTTCTCTATGACTGAAGATGCTGGGGAAACTCTTCAAATATCAACAAGCTTAAGCGAGTGGAGGTTTTAACATCAATTCACCAGGATTAGAAAATCTCTTCGGTTAAGCCACATCACAACGTCATGGTAGACCATTCGCTTCATTCAAATATCTAAGTACGAATCATTTACTTCTCATTCGTCACGAATATCATCAATGAATTGTCATCGCATCATCGAGAGAACTTCAATGCAGTGAATCATCTACTCCGAGCCCGAGAACGCTGGAAACAGTTAGATTGAGAGGTAAAGTGTCATTTTGCTTCCACCGATTTTGACAAATGATACCACCATCATCCATTGTTTCTTGCCCGAGGTAAAACAACATCAGAGGAAATCATCAGCGGCTTAATCATCAAGAGAATTCATCACACTCTCAGCTTGCATATCCAGCTTCAACTTTTACTCAATGAATGACGCTTTCAGCAAGTGTCCAGTCAATTATCGATCTTCAACGACTATCAACGAAAATTACCGAGCTGACCTTAGGCTCATCTGTTGATGTTCATTGTCGATTCAACCCCTGGTGCTTTGGTAAGCGCCCAGTTCATCGTATCTTCATCGTTCGGCCTTCAACACGATCTTCAATGATTATCAACGAGAATATGCGAGATCGTAGTTCAATCTTCGACTGGGGGAATTTATGGCTTCTTCAATTCAATTGAGCCCATGGCGAGACAATGCATCTAGATCATCATCGATTAGAAGGTTATCTCCAGAATCTTCAAGACACTCATCATCGCATGATACATGGGTGAGATCCACTGAGCTCTGGCGAACTCATTGTGTAGTGATTCATCAGGGAGTTAGGCTGAACTTTTCTGGAATTAATGATTCCGGTTCTTCGGGCTGAGTCTCACGGCATCGTAATCGACAGAGAAGATCAACGAAAGGAAATCTGTCAACAAACGATTGGTCCATCATGGGGAAAATTTCCAGCATTTGACTTTCATTATCTCAACGTAGTTCATCTCATCTGAACAGATTGGCTTGTCCAGCATCAAATCAAAACGGAGCCTCATTCAACGAAGCTTATCTCAACGAGAAGTAACCCCGTCGGAGCATCAACAATCGGAGGCGTACAACCGTGATCATCATGACGACCATCAACAATCCGTGAAACACTACCAGTCCTCAACAGCCATTCAAAAACATAGGCTTTTGGGGGTCAACAACAATCAGAAGTTCATCAGATCTATCATCAATATGATCATTGATAATCAGACGTTCACAACATCAGTCAACGAGAATTCATCTCAGTCAATAAGGTCCATTCATCAGGATCTCAACTGGTTGTCCTTGCGACAGCGAGAATCATCGATCTGAATCAGCTAGGCCATCAGCTATCAGCTAGTTGTCACTCTCGACTTACAATCGAGATACAATCCGTCCGCTCATTTCAACTTTAGGGCCCACATCCTAAAGAGGCTGACGGTTAAAATATCACCGTTCAGCTGCAAATCAGTAACTTCAAGATATTCCACCCGCTGATCCGCAATTTATGACTCCTGGCTCCATAGATATTATCAATGGGTCACCAGTTCACCAAATTTAGGAATAATCAACTCATCACCGAAAACACCATCTTTGGCTGTGTAATTTCTGGCCCCGTCTGTTGCAACGACTGTGGTCTGAAGTCATCATACTCAGTGATGAAGCAAACGGCCTTTTGAAGAAATTCTAGATTCAGGAGGAAATACCCATCGAATCATCATCGCTACTCACTCTTGATGAACAGGAGTGTGAAAATCACTTCGTAGAAACTCATCAAAGAGATTCAATGGGTGGTTACATAGTACGACTCCCCTTGAAATCATCGTCATCATCCTTGGGTGAATCGAAATCAAGGGCTGCAAAGCTGCTCCAGCGAATCAGGAGAAGGTTAGCGACAGATCATTCATTGGGTAAGCACTATCGAAATTTTATCCAGGAATACGAGGATCTGGGTCAAATGCAGAGAGCAAAAACTCCATCAGGAACATCACCAGTTTATTATTTTCCTCATTATGGAATGTGGAAAGAAGATAGCATCACCACCAACCTTAGAGTGATTTGCAATGGATCAAGTCGGAGCTCATCAGGTGTATCAATCAATGACATCCTTCATTCCGGACCAAAGCTGCTGCTCAACAGTGCGGACGTCCTCATCTGGCTCCGACGTCATCCCCTGGTCTTTGGCACTGACATCGTGAAGATATTCCACCAGATCAAGGTACACCCTGACGACTGGGACCTTCAACGCATCCTATGGAAGGATTCAGAAAATCAATTCATCGAATATCAAAAAACGACAGTGACTTACGGTACGACATGTTCACCGTGGCTGTCACTCAGAGTCCTGCAGCAACTAGTGCTCGACGAGAGTCCATACTATCCTCTAGCCGTTCCATCAATAATCAAAAGGGGCCACGTATATGACATCTACGGTGGTGCGGACGACGAGTATCAAGTCATGGCGATTATCAACGATTTAAAACATCTCTGCATGGCGCAGAGCTTTCGCCCTGCAGAAATGGTCCAGCAACTCGTCGGATATTTACCAGAAATTGTGAATAGCCATATCATCATCAAAGCCAGTGGAATTTGAAGAATCAACAGATAAGTTCTTGGGTCTGTATTGGCAGCCTCACTCAGATGCTTTCCATTATAAATCGAAGAAGCCCTCAACGAGCGCCATCACCAAGCGCACGATCCTATCTGAGAATCCGCAGATCTACGACCGTTTGGGTCTAATCAGGTCAGTCATCATTAAAGCCAAGATACTCATCCAGAAACTATGGCTTTTCAAGGTACATTAGGACGATTATTTAGATTTAGAGTACCGTAATCGATGACGAATCTTCAGAAACGAACTTCAACAACTGGATCAATTATCCATTCCACGATGGCTTCATTTCTCGTCAGATTCTGCAACTATACAATCGGATGGGTTTGTTGACGCATCGAACGTCACCATGTGTGTCGCAGATTATCTTCGAACAGCAACTCCAGGGTTGGAGCCGGCCGTTTGTGCTAAAACGAAAGTAGCCCCTCTGAAGGAGTTTACAATCCCAAGGCTAGAGTTAACTGCATTATTGATCACCACCGAACTCGTCGCTCATGTTCTCAAGGTATTAGAGCTCGAGAATGTGGAAATTCATCTCTGGAGCGACCCATCAGTGGCCATCACCTGGATCAATGGCCGCGCATCGAGATGGAAAGACTTTGTACAGAACATAGCCACCAAAATCAAGCAGATCTTGATCAATATATCCTTCTAGAGCTTCAAGAAGGATATCACCATCATCGTTAGCAGCACATCATCTCTGGTGGAGTGAATCAATCTGGATAACACTCTCCCAAAAACAATGGCCATCACCATCATTCAATGCAGCACCTGCGGCTTCCCTCGAGGAACGACCTTCAACAGCGAGATGTTATCCAGTGCACATCAACGACAACAACGATCTGATCAATCGCTGCTCATTGCTAGCAAAATTACTGAGAGTATCAGCAACAATTTATCGAATAATCAAATGCTTTCGACGGCAACAGGTACCCGAATCGCCAATTATCATGCCTCAAGAAATCGAGGAGGCTAGGATTTACTGGGTTGAATAGAATCAACACTTCCAAGCAGAGATCAACACCCTCACGTTCGGAGGGACATTGTCGGCAAACCATCGAATGTCAACGTTGACTCCATTCATCGACAATGACGGAGTTCTTCGCCTAAGTGGAAGACTGAGCAATACAACCTTGGACCCAGAGCAGAAACATCCTATAATCACACGGAGTCACTTGAAATTATCATCATTAATCGTATCTGACGCTCATCGTCGCAGTTTCCATGGAGACACTCAACTTGCCTTGACTCACATCAAACAGACGTACTGGATCATGAGTGGACGCGCCCCAGTACGATCTCATAACATCAAATGCAGCACCTGCACATGTTATCGAGCCATGAGAGCCCAACAATTAATGGGGAAATTACCATCCAGACGAGTGACACTATCGAGACCTTTTCTCCACTCAGGCGTCGACTTTGCTGGACATTTCAACATCCTGAGTTGGAAAGGATTAGGAGCAAACATCAAGATGTACAAGTGCTACCTCAGTGTGTTTTTCTGCCTGGCAACATCGGCCATTCATCTAGAACTCGTTACCGACCCATCAACACACAACTTCATCGCAGCGTTCAAGCGCTTTACCAGCAGAAAATGTATATGTGCGATAATCACCAGTGACAGAAGCACCAACTTCTAAGAAGCTCAACGTGAGTTGAGTGCTCTCTTTGACTCAGCATCAATGGAGTCTACAGAAATAGCTGCACGACTCGCCTCTGATGGAACTGAATGGAAATTCATCCCTCCTCACTCTCCATATATGGATCGGAAGTGGGAGACAGCCGTCAAGTCGGTGAAACATCATCTTTAACGGACCATCGGTTACTCAACTGTGACGTATGAGGAATTTACGACTCTTCTTACTCAGATTCAGGCGGTCCTCAACTCGAGACCTCTCTGCCTACTCACCAATGATCCAGAGGACGTATCAGCCTTGACTCCAGGACATTTCCTAATTGGAAATACACTCACCGCTGTTCCTGAAACATCAATACTCAGTCTCAACGAACTTCGACTCAATCGATGGTAACTCATCACCAGAAGGATCCAATACTTCTGGGATCGATAGTCTAGAGGATGTTTTCATCGGTATCAATCAATCTACAAATGGCATCAGCCAGTTAACGACTGTCAACCAGGGAACTTAGTTATCATCATCGATCACAATTAGCCACCATCAATGTAGTCACTAGCAAGAGTCATCGCACTTCATCCTGCACGAGACGAGCTTACGAGAGTGCATGACCTAGAAGTACCCTCTCAAAATATCAGAAGAGCAATTCATCAGCTAGTCCCATTGCCAATCGACGCAGATCTACGGGAAAATGATCACAATCGAGAATCACCAGCTTGACCGTCACCATCCAGAACATCATCAACACCTTCGTCATCAGGGGATCACGGGGGGTGCGAGATGATTATAATCATGCCTAAAATACGATTAATAATTCAAATTTCCACCCATCGGTTGCCATGACGATCGGCAACAGTCAACAACTCATTTAAACATCACCGAAGTGGTTAGAAACCACTCGACGGCCACTTGGTCATCGAACGTATCTAACATTGCGTGTAATCATATCGGAAATCACCTTAACCTCTCGAATATCAACTATTCCTGTTCTCATCATATCGGATGTCAATAATTATCTTATCAATCAACTCATTTAATCAAATCAACTCATCCACTAAAAATCAATATCTTCCATTATCGCGTAAATCAACAACCAACTAATCCATGACTGTGTATTATATTTTATCTTAATAAATTGACTCGGCTCAGTGCCTAATCCACTGTGTTTTTAATCTAAAATAATCGCTTAAAAGTCGTGCACTTTCCCCTCTGTCGCCATCCTGGGAATCATCGAAATTATCATCATTTTTAGCAAACTCTATTTTCAACTTTATTCTAAAATTTTCCAAATCAGACTCTAATGCAACCTGGTTATTTTCAGGAGAAAAGGGTTGCAATTGCTCCAAGCGACCGTCCACCGAAAACAGAAAGATAACCAATTAATGCCCGAAAATTCAAACTAGATTTGGTGCGCCGTTATTTTAATCAGACTATTAGAGTTTATTAGGGCTTAAGATTATTACCGAGGATTATTAGGGTATTTATGACTTGAAAAGTCGAACAATGAAGATTTTCGTATAGATACGTGGAAAAAATAATTCCATGTATATTTCCCTCACATCCTAGGTCTAGAACCTTCCAATGTACCAGTCTCCTCCGCTTGCGGCTGCAGTCGTCTTTGCGCCTCGTTTAGCCACCGTATTCGCAATCTAGGGGAAAACTGCAGAAACACCTAAATACGGTGGCAGGCAGTTCAGGTGAACCCCATCCCCACCCCACCGTTGCCAGTTCAAACCCGAATAATTGGTCAAATGTGTGCAATCACTCTTCACAAAAAAGTCATGTTGACTGGGATGAACCACAGAATAGGTTTATGCCGATAACCCTGCGCACAATACCGGTCACGGCTCAAAAATAATGAAAAATTAATCACTTCGGTTTGATAATTTCAAACCCATTGCCCTCCGTAAAATGAGTTACCCTTTGCAACTGATTGCAAATTCACAAAGTCTTAATTCATCACCCGGTCCGATTCTGTTCCTTTGAAATCAGTTGAAATCAATGACGATCATGTGAAATCATTTGAAATCATGAAATCGGAGACAAAATTCTATGAAATCACTTAAAATCAAGTCACTTTGAAATCAGTCGATATCAGTAATCATTATGTCATGCTATTCAGTAGTAAATGACCTCTCGGTCTAAATATATATATATATAACATTGCGTTAGTTTCTTTTTCAAGAGCAACTCATCCAAATTTCAAAGCACCATTTTATGAGCCTCAAGATGGACGTCGGAGAATAGGAACTCCTAGGTCATAGTCATTTGCCAATGTTACCATCGTTATTTCAAAGCATGGGGCCACCACAACTAGTTGTTGTCCCTTAGCATCATTAAACATCAAGTTGAAGACTGAGTCATCACAAAATAATAAGTCAGGGCACCAATTATTTCAGTAATGTCTTGTTCTTGTGGGAAATGCGATTTTGCCCGGAAACCACTCATTGTATAGCACAATTAACAGGAAAGTCAAATTTACTTTGACACGTTTTAAATTTTGATTGAAAAATTGATGTCATGAAAATTGGTTAAGGTAGAGTTAATACCTACCGTATCGAGGATATTATCGATTGTCCGGTCCTTTTCGAAAAACCATGGTACTCTCTTCCTCATTATATCCTCCACCGACTTATAAGGTAGAGTAAATCGAGATAAAGTTAAGAAAGCGGTCAAATTTGCTGTGTAGAATGATGTTAAAATCGTGATGAAAATCCACCATGTTGCAAAAACAAAACGCGTCGAGTCTGTAATTTCAATTGAAGTAATTAATTCATCAAGTCCAACGCATTTGTAGTGAAACACAATAGGTGAACTGGGCTTCACAAGAGGTAATTTTGGAATAAATACATCTGGATTGAAAAAGGATTGGGGTTTTGTGAGTATGGTTATATTATTGGTGAGTGAAAGTCAGAAGAACACAGAAAATCCAAATTTAAATGCCCCGATCGAACTTGAATTATGAAATATTTCCTGGAAATTCGTGATGCCGCAATACTAATGAAGACGAGACGATATTTCGTTAAATATCGTATCGTATTAAATTTTAGCTCAAAATTATCATTTCGTATTGTACCAAACTTCGATAAGCATAATAACTCGCGTGCCGACAATTTATCGAGCTGAATGGATTCACATCTCCTATCGGGCGAAATTAAATACTACGATCAGAATAACACTGCAATTAGTTCGAATTTCCATAAAATGATAATAAACATGAATGGAAATATAATCGCCTGCACGCCATACATGACTGCCTGGTGGGTACTGAAAATCGTCATCAAAGCCAAGGTTTTGCAATGGAAATACTACTACATGATCAGAATGAACTGTACGAAATTATGTGTCGAATATCCATATGATATTAATTAATTAACATCACAAAAGTCTGAAGAACAACATCATGATTTTGGAGCAGCACATCGCATTGAAACAGTCATCAACCATGGGGCTAGAAGTACGTATCGAACTAGTTTTAGCGTTTTTTTGTCGTCCGGTCGTAAGGTAGCGCTTCACGGATGCCAGTCGTCCCGTACATGCCCGAGAGAAAATTAAATATTTGGCTGGTAATGAATTGATGAAAGTTCGAGGGTGGTTCACCCCCTGCATTGCTTTGTCGAAAAAAAGCAAAAAACCGTATTCACAACTTTTTTCCACTTTTTAGATAGCGATTCATACTATTGAACTACGAACGTTATCGTGTTTTACGAGAATGTTGTCCATTTCAGACAATGTAATATTTTTAGGAATTTACCCTATTCAAATGGAAGCGATGTCATTTTTCCTGATTTTCAATACAATTGGGTTTATTTCAAAATTTTAACTGCCAATATATGGAACCATTGAACGGCTCTGAAAACCTATCAACTTTGAGGATTGCCTTCACCAGCAAAAAGCTGTATCCGCAGAAAAAAATATACGTATATTATAGATTTTGATGGGGAATAACATAAATCAAGCTCATCAGAATCGCTGAGGGACACTCGAGATGGTTACCTTGTCAGTTAAGTGATAGTTTATCACAGGTCAACGGATGATTGATTGACTAACGTAAGACTAACCATCGGCCAGCGATCAATCAACGATCGATCAGGTATCAGCGAAGTAAACAAGATAACCCCCTTGTTAAGTTGTCATCCACAAATCATCAATTGATAACTAATATTCATGAATGATGAGAAAGCTTACAAAGAGACGATAACGTTCGTAATTACCGAGTTTATTTTAAGGAATCAATAAGGAGAATTTTGAGATGTTGAAAATCATTACTATTCACTGGAGTTATTGAAGAGCCTTGCTTCAGGAGTGCCCCATAGGTGAACCAGATGCACGATGTGAAGTCATATTTATCAACCTTTGTATGATTCCACAAGTACGACCTGAAAAAATGAAAAAAAATTTCATAAACTAACATATCAGATTACGGGGCTACTAGTGTAAATCATTCAGTATTCAGAACAATGATAGGTAATTCATATCGTTAATATTTTTCGTCGGTCGGTGACTTTCTGAAAAATATAAAGTATCTGCCCCGGACAGATTTTCGATATTTATTTAGGCGCGATCTTTTTAAGACGGTCTTCGAAAAAATCCGAACGTGCATTAGAGACATAGCAGTGGGCTTGTAAATCGCGCACCCAACCTAGGAAGACGAGCGAGTTAAAGTTCAATATGAAAGCTGTCAAGTCTCACGAGAAACGGTTGGCGGAAAAAATTCGATATTTTATGGATGACCTTGGTTGCCATTGAAGATTGTGGCAAAATATTGTTATTGATGAGAAAGACTAAATATCACTGATGACGATTTTTTTCTGTGATGTTTGCACCGCACTACCAATTCCATCACTAAACTTTGAATTGGAATCTCCGTATTACATTAATTCTATTGAAGAAAAAAGCCGAAACACGTATGTAGTATATTGTATTACTAGTGCGTAAAGTTCCACTTCTTCATACGCACGTGTAACACATCGTATTTTTTATGGTACCTGCCAAGCTGTGTTGCTAGATATTTTCACGATAAGTCGACGAATCTAGCAACTATGATATTTGAATCAATTTCGGAAAAAATGAGGAATGTCCCAGCGATGTTTGAACTCGCGGTCTTTAGATTGCCGGTCTGGTGCTCTACGTACTAAGCTGCCGGAAGTTCCGTCACCTTCGGTCGAATTTGATTCACTTTAACGTTGGATGACCCACCGCGACCCTTCTAAAGGCATTTTCCAAATTAACATCGATTTCTTTCAATATTTGTCAATTAAACTGTGTTACCAGATATTTTAGCGACATGTCGCCGAATCTGTCAACTATGCTGCCGAGTTCACTGCTCGGAACAGTAGTGGGAGTAATGTGGTTGGTTCTGTGCACAAGTGCGTAAATTTTAAGAACGTGCGTAAAGTGAACATTACACTTTACGCACCTTACACACGCTCGAGAACTTTACGCATGTCGTGTGGACAACAACCGCTTTACGCACACTAAACCGTTTCGAAAAGTACACTGTTTCGGCGAGAATTTAACAATAAAAAACCGATGGAGCACAGATGCGGGTTAAGGAGTGGGATTTTGGAGAAATGAGAGCGACACGAGACACGCTGAGTTTGTCACAAGGAAAACTGTTTATTCCGAGTCAATTTGAGATATGGGTCGAGAAATATACACAAAATCAGAGCCGCGAGCAAACACTGTTTCCGTTAAACACGGTAGAGAAAAACGATATGTTGAGATGCACACGCGGTTTAGAGATAACCGTTTTAGAGCAAAAAAATGACGCTGCACAGAGAACGACCGTTGTGAGTGAATAATAATAATGATTCGAGAAGACGAAGGTCAGCGCTACCGGTGCGTGGTTGGAGCACCTACATGGCAGCGCGGCCGGTCAGGCAGAGCGAGTCAAGGAAGTGCTGCCACCCCTTGGACCTGTCGAGTATGAGGCTGTTGCCTCAACAT
>NW_021680486.1:42717-50545 GCF_001412515.2 Diachasma alloeum
TGGAGAAATGAGAGCGACACGAGACACGCTGAGTTTGTCACAAGGAAAACTGTTTATTCCGAGTCAATTTGAGATATGGGTCGAGAAATATACACAAAATCAGAGCCGCGAGCAAACACTGTTTCCGTTAAACACGGTAGAGAAAAACGATATGTTGAGATGCACACGCGGTTTAGAGATAACCGTTTTAGAGCAAAAAAATAGAGAACGCATAGAGAACGACCGTTGTGAGTGAATAATAATAATGATTCGAGAAGACGAAGGTCAGCGCTACCGGTGCGTGGTTGGAGCACCTACATGGCAGCGCGGCCGGTCAGGCAGAGCGAGTCAAGGAAGTGCTGCCACCCCTTGGACCTGTCGAGTATGAGGCTGTTGCCTCAACATACACTTTTAAGGGAAGTATAAAAAAAAGAAATTTTCATAACCGTTTTTGATTTTGGACTCGACACCCCTTTTCGAGCTATAAAGAAGAAATTATTTCAGCAACTTAGTTGAAAATTGACAATTTTGTTATGCCAAACTTTTTTTCCACTGAAGTCACCTTGTAAGGGATTTTTCCTGGTGCTTCACCAGCAGAGATCTCGAACTATTTTGGAACCTTTTCTATCACTCAATATGTTGGGTACCATCCAAACTTTTACGGAAAGTCTGCAAAGGCCGTGGACGTAAACTCCTCTACTCTGAGGACTTCTAGTAGTGGGCCTCACAATGCCGAGCCAGCATCAACGTCAAACGCTGGAGTAGGCGAGGTTAATCATATTAGGAGTATTCACTCAATCATTGCCAGTAGATATATGAGGCCGGTTCTGGCTCAACGATTCGGGAAGGGTCACATGGATCCATTGGCGAGGTGTCCGAGGGTCTCCCGTGAGTGGGTGGTGGGTGGCTAATTAATTGATCAATTAATTAATCAATGCGTGGAATTAATTCGCGGGGTTAATTTGCGGGTTCCTCAAACTAACGTTATGGGAAGGGTCACGAGGGTCAGTTGGCGAGAATCTCCCGCGAGTGGTGGTCGTTGGCTCATTAATTAATCGATTAAATAATCAGTCGATTCACGGGTTTAATTCGCGGCTTCTCCAGACCAACTTTTTTGGAAGGATCTGTTGGTGAAGGATCCACCCCGCGAGTGTGTGGTGGGTGTCTAATTAATTAATTAATTTATTTATTCATTAATTAGTTTATTCACGACATCAATTTGGGGATTTTCGCGCTCATCCTTTTTGGCAAAGTTCATAAGAGTCTCTTGGTGAGGGATCTATCGTAAGTGGGTGGCTAATTAGTTGAGTAATTAATTAATCAGTTGATCAATTAATAGATTCGCGGCATCAATTCCCGGATTTCCGCGCGCAACCTTTTGGCAAGGGTCATAAGAGTCTGTTGTTGATGTGTTTTCCACGAGTGGGTGGTGGGTAGTTAATTAATTAATAATTTAATTGGTAAATTTGATTCGCGGTTTTTCGAGCTCAATGCTGTGGGAAGGGTCTGTTGGCGAGGAGTCCGATGAGTCTTTGGCGAGTAGGTGGTTTGTTAATTAATTAATTAATTAACAATTCACGGAATTAATTCGCGGTTTTTCCATTTCAACGTTCTAGAAGGGATCACAAAGGTCTCAAAGGTCTCTCCTGTGAGTGGGTAGTGGGTGGCTAATCAATTGATTGTTATCAACACTCCCGGAATTCCAGTCGGGAGTAACATGAGTCATCGCAGCAAGGGCTTAACGTCATAAATCAGCAAATGTAAATTTTAATGTAATTCCAAGAAAAGATGAGAAATCTGACAACTGATCTACTAATCATTTTTCATGGTTGTTCTTGAGATTCCTGGAATTCCATTTGGGAAAACATGAGTCATCACAGAAAGAAATTAAAAACATGAAAACTTTCACTTTTGACTCATTCCAAAAGAGCCAAAAAACAATCTTCAGGCTCGAACGTGATTTTTCTCGAAATTCCATTGAAGAACATGTGCGTTTACAGTGGAGGGTTCAGAAAAAAACTCACGAATATAATTTTCCATATAAGATTCTGAGAAAAATCCCCACCACAATAGGTGGTTGCAAACCGACAATCGGATTCCCCCCCCCCTCCTATCTTTCCTAATAAAAATATTAGGAGAAAACAGGTACACATAAACCCTCAAAAAATGCTTTAGAAGAGTTGGGTAATTCACTATATAACCTCTCAAGTTCGAGAGCATAGCATCAGTTTACTTTTTCCTCTGCTCATGAAGAGTTACTCCATTCGACGTCAACAACAAGCATTCAAGAGAGAGTCCATACGCCAGCAACAAGAGGTGAAAAATAAATTGGAACATCAACTGAAAGACATTGAAAAATTGAAAAAAATAATCCAGTTGAAAACTGACGTCGAAGTGTTGTTCTCAAATCTCCAACAGACCAACATTGCGGAACCAAAATCATGAACTTCGATAAATTCAACAGTGTCTCGAAGAGGGAGAGTCTTCCTCGGCTGCAGATGTCAGAATTGGAGTCAAATCAGGTGTAGAGCGACACTGTAGTTTACAAACCGAAAACGAATTTCGGGGAGAGCGTACTTTTTCATTTGGATGGCAAACATGCAGCCTTTGCAACCAATAGAGCATGAAATCATTTCAACAGCCAACTGGAGGAGTGGGCGAATTTGCAGTCACTCGTGTTAAAGGGTAAAATGGCGCCGAAATAATTGGGTGGTCCACACAACGACTTCATCCTCGGTGAATTCTTGAGGCCAACAGCTCCAGAGGAAAAAGTCGAAGCCTAAACTATTTTGAGGATGGATAAAGAAACAAATAAATAAACAATATTTTCATTTCATTTTTTTTTTATTAATGAAAAATTTCTCACTAAAAATATATTACAATGTAGTAGTTTTTTAAAAAATATACGAATAAATCTGAATTACAAAAAAAAGTGTTTTTGTAATCTTTTCTTAAGTATTATTACGTTCCACACAATCTCTTATCATAGGTTGTGGTCCATCAAGAGTATCTCCTCCGTTCGTTTCAGAATGCCCCGAAAAACGTCTCAATCTTGCTATCTTGCAATCAGCTCTCATAGCATCATTTAACTTGGTCCAAGCCTTATCGACACTCGATGTGGCGTTGAAACTTATAAATGAGTGTGGCAGATACGCTATATCCTCATAATCCATTAAAGCCAAATTCTTTAATTCATAATAAACATCCATGGATCGCTCGGCTGATCTTACTATTCTTTTTTTCGTTATCCAGTTTTTGAGTAGCTGCACATTTTTTTGAGCACACGCCTTATTCTCGTCAAGATAACTATGGAAAGGACAAGTGCGAGTTGGTAATAATTTAAAATGAGTGAGTGAAGGACAATCGTCATAACATTCTTCAATATTGACTACTAGAGGCGCTAATACAGGACCGGCAATTTTTTTCAGCCACACTTTTTTGTCGTCATCTTTCACATAAATTTTATGAATATTTTCTCACTCTGACACTAATTGTTCAATTCGACCATACGGCCGATTCCCATTGTTCCAAGTAAATCCGTGATGATGATGCTAGAGCCACTGATTCGCACTTCTATACTTTGCTGGTAAACTGGAAAATTTAAATGGAGGGCAGAAAAACCACACTGATGGGTATCCCACTCCAGACTACAAAACTCTCTATACGAATTCTTTCACAATAAACTCATTGAAGAGAGTTTGGAAGCCTTGTACATCCACGATTACCTCCATGGTGACTAATACGGTGATGTTCCAAACGCTCCAATTTATACACTTATCCCTATCAATATTAAACTACTTTTCTTACCCCACCACCTATGGGGTGATAATTCACGACTCGATCATGCAAAATGAGACAAGCAGCGGTGTCTGTGGGAATATTTACTCTCGTTTCAAATTCTAAATGCACATCTACTGGATTAAATTTCAAGGATTCATTTTGTTTAGAACAATCAATTACCACTAGTGGTATGATAGGTGAAAATTTCATTTCACTTAATAAAGGATTGTTCACTTGTTGATCATAATTTGATGTTCAAAGTTTGAATACATATTATAAAGTATAGAAAACTGGTTGTTAGCCATATCAATTGTAACGTGTTATTTTCGTTACAAATCATTTCATGGTTTTGTGTAGACCATCACGTGGTTTGTCGGTTATTAGTTTAGTCACTACCAAACTTGAAGTCAAACCTTCCAACAACGAGAGCCACTGATGAGAGTGATTATTTTGTACTGACTCATGTTTAGTTTGAATTTTTGTATGAACCATCCACACGCTCATTGATCGGAGGACGTCCGTGGACTTCGAGCGATATCGAGGGTATTTTTTGCGACCGTCATATTTTCTTCTGACATCGATGGAATCTGGACTATCCACTGGGTCACGTAAAGCTTCGATAATTAACCGAGAAGGTACGGCGCTGAGTTACAGGACATTTTGGGACAATGGATGCGAGTCTACGTTAGAGAGGGATAACACTACCATTTGCGTCTTGCGATGCCATTGAATTGAGTTGGATCACGTTTTGGACATCGCTTAATTCATTGAATGTAGCCGGAGTGAACTTATGATTTATGAGTCGATGACATGATTACATTTGTTATTTGGAATTTAGTTCCGTTGAAATAATTAATTAGTCAACGGTTTTTGTTAACGCGTAGGCGTAAAATTAATAGAGCGCAAGCGTGAGTTTTGGGCCCAATGATAATTCGGATTTAAAGTCACTTCGCGGGCCCCAATAGGATTTATTGCCGCGCTATTAATGGTCGCACTACTATTACAGGTGTCAACCTGTAATAATTCAGGCGATCACTTCTGTTCTGGTGGTGACAGAGTGCGGTTGTTTCGCACGTTTGTCCGATTTTCGTAAGACGCCGTTTTGGGGAAGACATGTACTTCGGCGTGCCTTTTATGTCCCTGGTTCATCGGGATTTCGGGATTTATTGGGACATTTGGATCATTGTCATGCAGCCGGGAGTTCTTTGGATTTTTGAGTCGTTTCGTGTCTGGATTCTGGTGAGCGTGGTGGCTAATTAATTTTGATTTTGTAAGGGCAGGATCTCTGATCTTTGGCGTTTCGGGCGCATGTAGATTTTTTTTCAAGTGGCGTCTCGCGAGGGACTTTACATTGGATTTGTATGATTTTAGTTTTGAGATGAGATCTTGTCCGCCCGATCAATAATTTTCCGTTTGAATCGGGAAAATTCCAATTATTTGAAACTCTCGCTCGTGTTCGTTCACATTCGCATTCATGTTTGAAAGATTTTCCATTTAAAATGATCCAATATTATAGGGTTCTCGTAGCTTATCGAAATTAATTTATTTTAATTCGGTTACGAATAGACTCTCCTTGTTGGGGTTACTTTATTTAAGTTATTGAGGTAATTGTAAATATTGTGGAATAAATTCTGATGGATGTTAGCGTTGGGTTTGAGGGAAAATTCTGAAACGAACACTCTTGCTGTCGGTGAATTTTTGAAGTACATTGAATGTTAGGAATATTATAGAGGTCTCGTGACCTTGGATAGTTTAACTGACTATTGTCTCGATTAAGTCATTTGCTCGCCAGTTTTACTCGTCACCGAGATATTTCGTTTTCAACCGTTTTTCTGTGTTGTCTTGATTCACACGAATATCTTTGACTTTATTTAGATTCTGATTGTCGACTCCAACTAGTCTGTTTTTCGAATTTTGGACTTATCGTCACTTTGGGACTTATTTATTCATTTATTTTTTTCATTCATGTCAGAATCTTTTATTCTTATTAACGAATGTGATCTTCTGTAACTAGTTAGGCTGTTTATTTATTCGAATGATAGAAAATCAAAAAGGCGATGCTTTAATGGATGGGTTGGTTTTGAAACTGATTCTTCAGGATTTATTAAATATTGTGAATTCCCCGACAGTTAATTTGTCTTAATTTACGTAACCTAGTTACATCTTTAGTTTAAGCTCTTTCATTAACCAAATACGCATCTCTACGTTTTGAGCTAGTGGGAACCGTGTTGGAGCTTAGGACTATTTCGTTTTGTTTCCAGTGGTCGTTCTGATAAAAACGACCTGGCCCTCAACTTTTGGCATTTCCGGATTTTTTGGGTGTCAGAGGTCTGCGTAGTGGAAGGAGAATTCCGTGAACCTCCCAAAATTACGTCACACAACATCTAAATTTCCATATGGATAACATTGTGAATTTAGAAATAATTAAACATCTGCAAGGGTACAATGGTCAAAATTGCTAGCATTTTTCTTATCCTTATTTTTTCATGCTGTTTAAAAGGCTACAATGATATAACGCGGTTTCTCAAGCTGGCTCGCGGGTCTCACCGTCCGCACGTGTTTTGTGGTCTCTGGAAGCATCGGATACTCATATATCTCCCATGACCTGAAGCTCATCGATATTGCAGGATCTTTCTGGATGAAATTTAGCAACTCATTTTTTTAGTATCCGATAATGTCACATATGGGATCAACCACTCGATTTCGCTGAATGTGATTTTCACATCTTCCTTTTCTGTTTGAACCGTAGAATTATTATCATGATGAGCTCTCATTCAAACGAGCTCATATTTCACGTTGACCATAATTTTTTGATAATCTTCCGCACATCCCAATAGCATACACAATGGGATGGAAATATCGAAGCAGCCTCCATCATCCACTAAACTCAATTTCTCTTGAACACCTAACCATCCAGCATTTTCTATCCAGAGGCTTTGATTCGGTGTTAATGAAACTAAATTTGTCATAACAGCGGCGATACCCACATTCTTGACTTTATCAATCTCAATAGCATTAATTTCATAGCGAATCTCTTGAAATAGATGACGAATAGCGTTATTCACAAGTTTCGTAACAGTCGCTTTCGTGTTATCCGATTTCAGCAGTTTACCAGTAATATGCAAATGACTTTTGCTTGGTAAAATACAAAGGTCTTGATTTTGTACGGCGATGCGAATTTCGTCGCTATTATCCACTTCTGTTGAGGCATATGGCTGATGCGCATAAACCTCATAGTGGGCGACGGATTCTTCAAACACCAGAGGGATTTTAATATTCAGACTTTCCTCCATGGTATCCAAAAATTGAATAATATTTTTATTTGGCAAAAACATTTTTTCCACTTTTTTTCACGATCAGGCCGAGACTCGAGACTCTCGAGGAACTTCACGCTCCGAGGTGGTAACACTTTGAAGCCAGCACGTGAACTGATTGAAGCGAGGCATGGTTGGTTGTTACTATAGGAATATCCAATTGCGTGATTATATACATTCCCATGATTATAAAATGGTCTTGATATCCAGCCTGATGGTGATTATTTCACCCCTGAAATTCACCAATTCACCGTCTTGATCAACAATTCCGAGCTGCAAATCGTTTATTGTTTTCACAGACACTGGTAAATAAATAACTTATGATGGCACTTCTATGATTTTATCTCCAGGGGGTACCACTGGGAACAATTCATGAATTGTATGTACTTTATCACTATTGTTGTATGCTTCCGTGGTGATATTACATTCGACTTATAAGGGATTCACCTGGAGAACGGTTACAGGCTGATCAGATTCATGAGCTTTATTAGCTCCCAAAACTCTAGGGGTGAAACCGAGAAGTCGACCTATATATATATAGGCGGTGTTTGAGGTGAATGTGAGAGTGAATTACTGTAGTTCCCGGTAGCTTAGTCGGTAAGAGTGCCCGGCGCGTATCTGGGAGACCCGGGTTCGATTCCCGGCTGGGTGAAGTGAAAATTTTTTCTCTCTAAATTCTAATTCTAAGAGAATTAGAATATAGAGAGAATTTAGAATTTAGAATTTTCTTATATATATATATATATATATATATA
>NW_021680486.1:50665-50827 GCF_001412515.2 Diachasma alloeum
TGAGGTGAATTTGAGAGTGAATTTCTGTGGTTCCCGGTAGCTTAGTCGGTAAGAGTGCCCGGCGCGTATCTGGGAGACCCGGGTTCGATTCCCGGCTGGGTGAAGTGAAAATTTTTTCTCTCTAAATTCTAATTCTAAGAGAATTAGAATATAGAGAGAATT